>NC_058085.1:379808032-379891936 GCF_014858855.1 Bufo gargarizans
AGCTCTTTTCCATGATAAGATATATTACAAAGTTGCACATAGTCACATATATTACTGATATTTTTGAATAAAATAATTATTTTATTTTATTATTAAATAATGTTTTTCAGATTGATTTACTCCCTTTAAGATAATGCAGTAAATTTACTTTTAGTTCCCACAAAAATACATTTTATACAACTCTCAACCCTGCTTTCCATACTTGGCTGCTCAGCTTTGTGCTTTTTTTTAATCATCTTCAGTTTACTGGCAGGCAATGAACATTTTAACATGAAATTTGTTTTAATCAAATTGATGAACACAAAGATAAATGAGGTCAAGCTGTAGAAGTGTGGTCACTGTCACTATAATTTCCCACGTCCTAATAACCTTGGTTCTCCACTTCCCCCGCTCTTTTATAGACTGATTCGATTCTATTTCTACCATCTTGTTCTTATCTTGTCTTATTCATCCCTCCATGCAGCCTCTCTAACATAGGAACCATGACTACGAAGGCTGGAATTACGAGATGATTCTCCTCCCACAGACCTAAGGTCGAGGCTATCGTAGGTCGGTGGAGGAGTGATATCAGCTACGACTCTCATTTGGCTGTGTGAGGGGACATTGTGCGGCATCTGGGTGCTTTGCCGTTCCATATGTCCATAGTAGGGGTCGGGTGTCGGCACTCCTTCTGTCTCTTCCACGGACCTGTTACTTTGGGTGAAGTAACGATGAGCAAGGATGATCGAGCCAATGGCGATGACATCAAAGACCAACTCCATCATCTCCACCACCGAAAGGACTGAAGAGCCGAACCAAAGACTCCACTGGCTTCCCATCAAGGATAAAAGCATTACCATCTGAGTAGAAGGAAAGAAGAGAGTCATTAATATTTCAGAATGTGAGGCAGATTTGCAATTTGGAGCAGTTCATTGACACATGTAGGTTTTTGACCGTGGTTGGTTAACATTTAGAAAATTATAGGACAATAATTTGAGCCATCATTTAAAAAATAAAAGGATAAATTTGGAGTCAAGTTTTTCTTGCACCGGATGTATACTCCTGGTATAGGAACCGTAGAGGAACATTCTGATCATCTGGGATCTTCAGGACTACAGGTGAAGGATTATCGGATGTTCCTAACTATCATGTAATATGTTCTGTACCCCGTGGCCTCACCAGCTGCTCCAGTTCTTAAGTCTTTTTTAAGGACAGACAGACTGTATTCAATGACTAGGTTGTATAGGGTTAGTAACTGCCCCACTTGGACTGCCCCAGGCAGAATTTGAGGACAAATCTCACATATTTGTGTTAAGAGACATCTATTTCATGTCATCTTGACAGGTTCTCAGGTCAGAATTTTCTTTTATTTGCTTCTGCTAAATGACCTCATTGATGTCCACAGTCCTCTGTGAACTGACTGATAATGATTAACAGAATTTTGAAAGCTCTTTATTTAAACAAGAAAATGAAACTTTCTTCCCCGATAAAGGATCGTTTTAAGACGCTTCTTGTAAGTTTTGTACCTTGAGATAATTTTGTGTCTATGTGAGTTCAGGTATACAACAGGTTTCTACTTATCATTTAGGCAGAATAGGCAAGTGCCTATTGCTGTACAGTTATAGAGAAGGTCCCCTGCTAGGACCAAAGTCATCCTAATGTTGGATTGTGTCCTTTCAGGTATTTTCTGTTAGGATCCTCATTGGTGTATTGTTTTACAGTGGACACATAGACATACTGTACTTTCTAACATTAGGGAATCCCTGCAAATTAATTTTCTTTTAAAACAGAGGGACAAGGATGAAACAAGTGAAATACATTTACTGATAAATACATGTATTGAAAAGAACTTAGGAGGGAAAGGGTGAGGGAAAAAGGCCTGGTAACTAGGGAAAGGAGCAGGTCACCTCCTAGAGAAACCCTAATCAAAGTCCTGACTGACTGCAAGTATGAACTGACCCCAGAGGTAGGTGAGTTCATACACAGGAACCTAAAGTCCTAACTCACCCTGTAGGACCCTGGTACTAATGTCAGGACGAGAGACAACCTGTTCCTCCAAACGGTAGGACGAACAGGAGTCTCCCTCAGGCCTAAACACAGATGGCAGGGAAAAGAACAACACAATAAAACCCCAACATTAAACAACAGGGGAAGGAGACACTTAACTTCAAATGGCTATGGAAGCATAGGAACTTTCAGAGATCCACACACCAACAATCCACAACAAGACTGAAGCTATAAACTGCACAGCATGGTGGGAGAAGCCACAATAAATTGGTTAAATGACCACATAAGCAACACCTGAGGCAAGAAGTGTGGCTATTACCAGAAACAACACAGACACAAATTGATCCACAAGGAACCTATCAGATCAAACCACGTGTTGCCAGTCTTACTGATCTCCTGGCACCTGTCACGGGAACGTCCGTGACAACACCAGAGCAAACCCCTAGATAAATTCAGATCCGGAACCAGCTCCTTAAATTAGTTCAGACTCCAGATCATAACTCAAAATTAATTCAGCCCCCAGACCAGAACCCTAAATGGATTCCTACTCCAGACTAAACCACTAAATTACCACCCCCCCCCCCATATAATCAGAGCCTGGTTCAGATAAAACCTCAACCCACAATATTCACTTGCCCCTCTTTACTCATCTCTCGAGGCCCCGGTCTGCACACAGGTCCTGATGCCAGCCAAGGTCAGAACGTTGTATGACATGCAGCACACTCAATAGCCTGATTGTGGGCTTCTTTGCCAGTCCGGTGCAGAATCCATATCATGGTCCGACAGAACCCCATCTGTGAAAATCAGCATCTACAGTATGGTAGCCAAATAACACTTCTGTACTGATGCCTTAAAGGGGTCCTCTCACTTCAGTAAGTGGCATTTATCATGTAGAGAAAGTTAAAACAAGCAACTTACTAATATACTGTCATCCATATTGCTTCCTTTGGTGGCTGGATTTATTTTTCCATCACATTATACACTGCTCGTTTCCATGGTTACAGACCACCCTGCAATCCAGCATCGGTGGCCGTGCTTGCACAATATAGGAAAAAGAACTGGCCTATGTGAGCTCCCATGGTCCCGGCCACCAGAGAGGCTGATGCTTTTTCCTATAGTGTGCAAACACGACCACCACTGATAGATTTGAGTGTGGTCTGTAACCATGGAAACAAGCAGTGTATAATGTGATGGAAAAATGAATCCAGCCAGCACAGGAAGCAATATGGATAATAACAGTACACTAGTAAGTGGCTTGCATTAACTTTCTCTACATGATAAATGCCACTTGCTGAAGTGAGACGACCCCCTTGATGAAAACGCTATACAGTGCTAACGTAGTATACAAAGATGCAGCGTCACACTATGCATAAGTAAATACCTCCATATAATGCTCAAGTAAGACCAGCATACAGCCACCATATAGCCATTTCATACATAAAATCTTCTAATACAAGTGCACTATATCTGAATAATATGGCTATACTGTATAATTAATATTATTAGTGGTCACAGGCAGGACATCGGTGGGGCCCTCTTAAGCAAAGACAAATGATGCCCAGGTCCTACGCCCATAATGCTGGCCTGGACTTTGTTTTCCTGTTCCTGACGACATTGTGGGGGAGAGGTGGTGACAATCATTGTTAGTAAAATACATGCTCAGAGCAGTGGTTGTCAAGTCTTCAGCCATTCTTCACCAGGTGGGATGGGAGTAGGATAATGTAATAATCCTTCAAGGTTGAGATCATGTGTCTGTATGTAGAAGCTTGAACATGCATGTGGCACAATAGCCCGAGGCAAAGCTATTACATAAGGAAAGGGCCTCAACTGTGCCCCATCCTCTATTGCCATGGATGAACATACAAATAACTCTAAGCAACAAAGGAGGTAGGACCTGGTCTTATTGTCCTTCCATCCTCTAGACATTGGGAAGCAAGGGGCAGATGGTGGGCTCACATGTCATAGGGTGGGGGAAAAGCTAGCATGAGTAAGCACCAAGACTGAGTGCCTGCCCTACATCGGTATACATGTATGTGTAATATGTGCAGCGCTGAAGGTCACAATGAACCACTAAGAATTTCCCAAAACCCACCACCCACTCACCTAGTCGTAATATCAACTCAATGCCTATTACTCTGGCATGGCACTAGTTTCTGCACCCTAATGTGCCAAGCTAAAGGATCTTCACTATAGGTGGAGTGGTTTGAGCTAGGATCAGTTGAGTCTGCCGGAAATCCTTGTCACATGCAGATCTCGAGGCCGTCACATGAGTAAGAGGATGCAACTTAAAGATCTTGTGGTTGCAGAGATGTTGAATAAAAAGGAGAACCTAACAGTAGACCAAAAACCTATTGATGTCAGGTCAAGGTCAACGCGAGACAACCCAGATCTCATTGTATCTCAGAAGGATATTCTTTTTATGTTGTTTTCAGGACATTGAAATTAGGGGTTAAAAACTTCTGCAGCAATTTCTTTTACTTTTATTACCGTGCATCATCAGAGACCTGGTTCTACAGGAGGCAGGAGATGCCATTGAACCTGGGTGACACTTTTCTAGGTACCTACATGGCAAACCTTCTTGGTAAAGTAGTTTGCAATGAACCAGATCTGTTCCACAAAAAAGGCCAATCCGGATAGAAAATAATAAATACCTTTATTCATACATAATTCATAAAATACAGCTTAAAATCAGTTGGTGGTGCAGACGCACATAAGGCAGTAAAATGCCATCACAGGAGATAACAAACAGTATATGTGCCAAAATATAGGTTGGTCATACATAAATAGGGTATAAAGCCACCACATAAAGTTTCACAAGATCATCACATAAAGTGCCAAGTGCCTCACCACGAATGGATAGATAATCCCGACCTCCTAGATCCCCACATGGTGACATAGGTATACTTACAAGTAAAATCTGTATCTCCCGCGTCAAGACGTGCATTTCGCTCAATGCTTCATCAGGGGGTAGTTCACTACCCCCTGATGAAGTCAGGACGTGGGAGATACAGATATTACTTGTAGGTATACCTATGTGACCAGGTAAGGCTCTAAGAGGTCGGGATTATCTATCCATTCGTGGTGAGGCACTTGGCACTTTATGTGATGATCTTGTGAAACTTTATGTGGTGGCTTTATACCCTATTTATGTATGACCGACCTATATTTTGGCACTTATACTGTTTGTTATCTCCCGTGAGGGCATTTCACTGCCTTATGTGCGTCTGCACCACCAACTGATTTTAGGCTGTATTTTATGAATTATGTATGAATAAAGGTATTTATTATTTTCTATCCGGATTGGTCTTTTTTGTGTAACTTATCTTGGGGTAATGTCCGGATGGTGTTGTCTTTTCCCCATGTATATTGGTGTTTAATAAACCAGATCTCTAGAGAGAAGGAGAGAAAGAGACGGGTGCGGAAAAACAGCAGCAGATCAATGCCTAGATAATGGGTTATGGGCAGTCACTTCCCAGGTTCAAGGAGAACAGGTTATCCGACCTGCTGCATGCAAATCATAGTCAATGTCATCAGTCCAAACCAATCCTCCGCCTGTCCCAGTGTTTACCCTTCCATAATTTTGTCCCTTCCTCCTGTGCAATAAGGTTATGCAAATAGTTTGACGTCCCGACCAGGAAGTGCAGCTCATCATAACCCATAATTATACCAGCGTGCATGGATGACAAGGTCCTATGTAATGAACAGTGTACATTTAACTGGTTATTATAATGTACTACGTAGGTTTGAAGTCTTTTTTTCGTGAAAGACATTCATGACATATCCTCACCGAATGAGACATTCAAAACTGATCTCGGACAAACCCCCATCCATTACTCAGAGACTACAATGGAGAGCTCAGCAGGCATGTGCGACCAGCAATTCTAACACTGAACTTGTAGGCACAATTGTATCAACTAAATGGTCCTTCGAAGACCTGGACGTTGAACCTAGAAATTATGCAATGTGATGACCATGCATGGTAGCAGCCCTACCCTTTGTGACACTGAAACATTTATCTGCTCTTGACTCTTGGAGGAGACGCTTCTTTCCACCACCCACCTTCTTCACCTGATGGCTTCTGGAGACCTTCCACCTACTCTGCTTTCCACCACCCTCCTCTTACAGTACATGACTTCTTGAGACCTTCCACCTACTACTTGAGCACTTAGTACTTGGCTCTCCATACAAGTACTACCAAAAGCTGAATTTCTGGAAACCCAACTCATGTCTATGTGAGTCACGGCACCATGTCTCTGCATTCTTTTCAACTTTGTCAACTAGTGACCACATTCTGTCTTACAAATCAGCAACCTGAAGATGTTTAGACCACCACTTCTCATGGCTGAGAGTGTGAATTTTTCAGTTCTTATGCAGTGGTCCCCCCAGCGATCAAACATTTATCACCTATCATGTGGAATACCTCTTTAAAGGGGGTTGTTCACCCCTGGGGACCTTTTCTACAGCCTGAACCTGGCTCCATCGCTGCCCCATTGCCTCTGTAGGTTCCAGGTCTCCCTGCATCAACATCCTGTTCGACGCTGAGCTACGTGACCCCTCCAGCCAATGACTGGCCACAACAGTCACGTGTCACCCATGTGTCATGTCACTGGGTTCTGGCTTCATGGCTGCCCCACCAGTTCTGTAGGTTCCAGGTCTGCCCACATAAACATCTGTTGTGATGCCAGGTCACGTAACTGGTGCCGCCAATGACTGGTCGCAGCAGTCATGTCACCTGGCATCAAACTAGATGTTGGTGCGTGAAGACCTGGAACCTGCAGAGCCTGCGATGGTGTCGCAATCCAGTGCCATGGATTGGCTAAATATGATTACAACCATGAGTCTGGGGTGAACAACCCCTTTAATAATGAGGGCTGCACGAAGTATTGAGGTGTATATTATCCCGTCAGACTCACCTTGTACCCAGAATCACTTTATCGTGCACCTAATAAAAATAATAAAAATCGGATCCATTAACAGCATCTACCCTGCTTGTTGATGGTTTCCATTCCAGATAGGAACAGGAGAATTTTTCAAAACTTCAAAGTGCAAACATAAACTTTTCTGTCTGCAGAGAACACGCTGCCTATTACCAGAGGCTTTTTGCAGTGGCACACCTGAGCTCTGATGTTTATGGGGCCCTCACTGTCTACAGGGCTCTCAATTACATTTGTGGGACATAGTTAAAAGTTTAGCACTGGGGCGTCCAGGACCTTCATGCATTCCATAGACGACTTTACTTTGTCCTTTTATTAGATTTTGTTTTCAGTGATGGAAGAGGAGGAAGAAGGAGGAGGACCACATTCAGAAAGTACCTCCACTTACTATTGTGTGTACACAAAGCCAGTGCTTCCGCCACAAGCGACCTCTAACATTTACTTTCCTGTATATAAGTGTAAAACGTTCTCCTATCTGGAGGCGAGTTAAACAGTGTTCATACTGGGTCTCCTGGCTCAAGAATAGAATCCCAGACTTACAGTGAAGACTGACACAAACAGAGCAGTAAGGCTAAGGGAGGTAGTGGTAGTGATTCTGCATAAAAAACACACATGCACATGCCATTGTGGTCTTGTAGAAAGCTGGGTGACAACCTCAATGGGCAGTGCAATTGGTGGTTCCCAGCATCTGTAATCTGTGCAGGATATCAAGATAACACAGACTTAAAGGGAATGTGACTTCAGAAAATTACATTGTTTAAGCCATGTTTTATATTTAAAGAAATTTTGATTATTTTTTTAATTTATTTTCCATGTCAGTATCTATTTAACAAAAAAAAAAAGAAAAAACTCAACATCCTGCAGTTTTCACACTGGCCACTAAGCTTAATAATAGGCGCTACTTCTTCGCCTGTACAGATCACTTTTCAGCAGTCATCTCCTTATCATTACAGGCATGATTACAATAACAGATATCACCTTTAGGCCTCTTTCACACTACCGTTTTTTGTTTCCGTTTTGCTGTCCGTTTTTTGCGTTCCGTATACGGTCCGTATACGGAACCATTTATTTCAATGGTTCCGCAAAAAAAACCGAATGTACTCTGTATGCATTCAGTTTCTATATTTCAATTTTTCCGTTCCGTTGAAAGATAGAACATGTCCTATTATTGCCCGCAAATCACGTTCCGTGGCTCCCTTCAAGTCAATGGGTCCGCCAAAAAAAGGAACACATACGGAAATGCATCCGTATGTCTTCCGTATCCGTTCCGTTTTTTCTGAACCATCTATTGAAAATGTTATGCCCAGCCCAATTTTTTCTATGTAATTACTGTATACTGTATATGCCATACGGAAAAACAGAACGGAACAACAGAACGGAAACACAACGGAAACAAAAAAACGGAACAACGGATCTGTGAAAAACGGACTGCAAAACACTGAAATAGCCATACGTTAGTGTGAAAGAGGCCTAATATAATGTAAAATCCAGCAGTTTTCATACTGGCCACTAAGCCTAATAATAGGTGCCATTTCTTAGTCTCTACAGATCACTTTTCAGCAGTCATCACATTATCATCACAGACAGGATTACAATGACAGCTATCACCTCTATATATAGATAACACGTGATTCATCGTTCACGATAGGTAATATCACAGCTTATCTACTCCCTCCTGACCTCTGCGCCAGTGCCTAGAAAACTCCACCATAGAAGTCAATGGGGTCCCCTCCCGTCCATTGTTTCTATGGCCCATGAGGCTGCCGTAAAAGATATCTCTAAACTCTTGAATACGGCCCAGGCAACGTGGCCGCCCCCATAATCATGTTCTGAAAATAGAATTTAAAAAATCTACAATCAGAAAATAAAAACTGTGCCGCTATCTGGTTTTAACTGGCAGATTTTTTTTTTTTTTTTTGTGTGATTTTGTTTTTCTTATCTCTACAGCTCATGCACACGACACTGCCATGTGCACAGAGGGGGTATGGTAATGCCCCTCCCTGGTATTGTGTGCTGCCATACGAGCTCTGCCAGGTGCTCTGTCTGCAGAAATACCTTCTCCTAGGAGCAAAGCAGAGACTCGCTTCTCACAGCTGACATCCGGCCGCCATGCGCTCTCAAATTTTTATTTTTTTTGTAGACTTTCTGTCCACTCACATTAAGGGTTGCAGATTCCTCAATGCTTTTGTAGTTCATTTCTTCATAGTAAATGTTAAGCTTGGCGGCTCCATCCCTGTCAAAATACAAAAAATAAAAAATAAATAAGTAAAAAAGATGAAATGCGGGTAATAACACAGAAACATGGGTTCTTCCTGAGGCCCCCATTCACATGCATACTCAGTCTGGCTGAGAATGCATGTGTCCTCAATGCAGAGAGAGGACTAAGCCACTGCTAGACACCTCTGGTGGCAACTTACTTTCCGTGAGAATGCAAAGAGAACTAACTCCCATGAAAGAGAACCGTCTCTCCAGCGCCACCTATTGGAAGTGGCTCCCTATGAGTCAATGTCCAGCTATATTCCCTTGTCTAATCCCAAAGTGTGTTGGAAAGTGGGATCATGACTCATAGGGAGCCACTTCCAATAGGTGGCGCTGGAGAGACGGCTCTCTTCCTTGGGAGATACCTCTTTGCATATCCATTTCTCCATACAGGATTGGTGTCTTTAGGGACACTCGGCACCCTGCCTGAGCCGCTTCCCTGAGAACAATGGGGCCAGGCTGGGAAATTCAAAGTGACGGGCACTGCCGGGTTTGGCTAACTTTTCTGTGTAAATATACTCTGGTTTCTCTTCAGAACGTATAACGTTTCTGTGTATTGTAGGGGGAGCCCATAAAAAATAGTGATAAGGACAGTTACTGCAATACTGCCCCAAACTCAATTTGAAAAAACACAAAAACGTATAAAATCCAGCAAATCCTCCTCCAATCTCTTCCTGTCCTGTGAATTTATCCTGTCTTATATTGCAGAAAGTAATAGCTAAATAATTCATATGTGTCCTAGGAAATCTGTCATACTCCCCCCCTATCTGTTGCAGAAACTTTAGGTCACACCTGTCTGTTAGGCTTCCAGCGGCAGCAGGAGCCCTCCCCTCTGCCTGCACTAGGAGACCAGGACAGGATATAATCTTTTATGTTGTCTATGCGCAGGAATGGTGGACATGGATCAAACCGAGCTGTCATCGATAGTCTAGAGCCCGGGAGCAGTTCCTGACCTGTCTGTCCCACGCTACGTAGGGTTCAGTAGAGCACAGCACACCAGGCATCCCGTTTTCCTCTCTGATCACAAGGTTCACCAGGAATCTTAATCTAACACGACACGCGATGCAGAGTTTATATTTCCCGTGTTCAGTCAAAAGTTGGCTATTTTTTTTTTAATTTTTTACAAAAAAATTGTCTTGCCAGGAAAGGGTTAAACCACCAAGCTGCGTGAACTTGTACATCCCCTCTGGCACTGAGCACACCTGCTTCTTCAAAAAATTAGCTCCCATTACACGTTTCTACAGGAGAGAAGCATCAGTCCGCTGGAACCCATTTACGGCAAGGGTGGAGCTATTTTGGCTCAGGAAACAGGAGCTAGCGCCCCCAGGCTACATGACGCTGAAGAGAAAACTCGAATTTTATTTTTCTTCAAAAATTTGGGTTAAAATGTGATTCCACAAAATGATATAAGATGTATTTAACAGCTGTATGTCTTAGCATCCTAAATACTACGTATATATATAATACGCAGGAAGGGGGCATGGTTCACACAGGTGCTCCAAATGATACAGCGCTGAGAACTGTGCCGATCAGTGCGCCTGGGCGCCCATCACATAACCAGGAGGCCAGAACAGGTTTTATCCACTTTAGTTCCAATGAAGGTTTCTGTTGAATGAGAGCAAGCAGAGATCCTGAAAATCATGACAAATTCATTAGACACTGGGTATTACCACAAGAGGGCGTACAAGTGCTTCCACCGTTGCACTATAAAAAAGCTCTCAGAGGCTACTTTTGGGTAGTGTACCTCTTGGTGAGAGATCATCGACTGCTAGATATGCCTCTACAATGCACTTGAAGACATTTTGCCCAGTAGACAGACTTTGAGAGGGGGGCATCGATGGACTGAGAGAAGGAGGATGGTCGTTTCAATGAACTGCCCGCCATCTTGGCCGTTCTGACCTAGCTGTTAGGAGGTTTTAGGAAGAGTGGTTATGTAAGGGCATGGACACACAGTGAACAGGCTCCAGATGGCCCAGACAGACCACCAGTAGAGAGGATCGTTTGATCCACGGACAGCATGGGTAGATCACGCAGTTTTAATGTCCACCATGGCCCCTTCATTACACACCCCTATCTCTTCCCAGGCCATTTCCAGGAGCTTAGCAGAAGGAAATGTGGTGTCATGGCTCCCATTATGTGTCCTGCTATTATCAGCCAGCCACCGCCACCTTCTTTTGCAGCCGTGTCGTGAACAAGAAGCTTGGAAAGCTCCAGACTAGAACCTTATTGTCTTTGGTGATTAACAGTGGCGTGCCCAGGAGGGGGGACATCCTGCTACCAAAAGTGTTCCTCTCATGGCAGGGCTTCCAACTGACATTTTTCAGCAGGATAATGCGCACCAGCACACACAAAGGGTTTTCCAGGAATGTCTCCACCATATTAAAACACTTCCTTGGCTGCCTGGTCACCAGATTTATTACCAATTCAGCATTTAAGGGACCTGCTGTAATTCCAGCTTCAGCAACCTATGGGCAAATGTGCCACAGGATACCATACGGAACCTGCATGCTTCCATGCCCAACCGTATTTCATCGTATACCTAGGCCAGAGGCCATATCTCATCTTATATCCAGGCTAGAGGCCGTTTCTCATCTTGTATCCAGGTTAGAGGCTACATCTCATCTTGTATTCAGGCTAGAGGTCATATGTAATCTTGTATCCATGCTAGAGGTAGTATCTTATCTTGTATCCAGGCTAGAGGCCGTATCTCATCTTATATCCAGGCTAGAGGCCGTATCTCATCTTATATCCAGGCTAGAGGTAGTATCTCATCTTATATCCTGGCTAGAGGTCATATATTGTATCTGGGGCTAGAGGCCGTATCTCATCTTGTATCCAGGCTAGAGGCTGTATCTCATCTTGTATCCAGGCTAGAGGCTGTATCTCATCTTGTATCCAGGCTAGAGGCTGTATCTCATCTTGTATCCAGGCTAGAGGCCGTATCTCATCTTGTATCCAGGCTAGAGGTCGTATCTCATCTTGTATCCAGGCTAAAGGTCATATCTCATCTTGTATCCGGGGCTAGAGGCCTTATCTCATCTTGTATCCAGGCTAGAGGTCGTATCTCATCTTGTATGCAGGCTAGAGGTCATATCTCATCTAGTATTTGGAGCTAGAGGCCGTATCTCATTTTTTTATACAGGCTAAAGGCCGTATCTCAACTTGTATCGAAGCTAGAGACTGTATCTCATCTGGTATCAAAGTTAGAGGCTGTATCCCATCTTGTTTCAAGGCTAGAGGCTGTATCTCATCTTGTTTCGAGGCTAGAGGCCGTATCTCATCTTGTTTCGAGGCTAGAGGCCGTATCTCATCTTGTATCCAGGCTAGAGGTCCAGAGCCTCCTTTCAATTGTGCAATTTCCCCCAATAAACTTCTCCTTTTCCTCTAATATTGTGATCACTTCCATTTATTATTATTACTTTCACACATAGAAAATTTCATTCTGTTCCAACGTTTCCTTCTTGGTGCATTTTTTGTCAATTAGTGTAACATAGAATTTTTAGTATAAAGATATGTATTTGCTGTAACATCCATTTAAATGGTGAAAATGAATTGGTTTCAAAGCTTGATATACACGAAATAAGACAATTAAGACAATCCTTCTCTAAAATTCGCTGCCCTCATGATTTGTGAAGTGGTGGAAGTGTCATCTGGTCATCCCTTTCTCCCTATACAGTACAGCAACAATTTGGGCAAGCTCTCATTCCCCAAAAAAGAGGTAGGAAGCTCCTACTTTGCATACTATGGCCACAGATCTCAGATGTCTCCAATTGGAGATATTAGAGTTGTTTTTGGGCTCCTGGATAATACCCAGGATGTGGAACAGTAGTGGGGTCTGCATACACACCTTTCCACACATGAGGGGCCTGTATGATCTTTCAGGATTGATGGACACCAGGGTAGTCAATAAGGACTTCCTCATAATAATCTCAAGGTCAAAAGAACAATTATAATTTAAAGTTCCTAAGGTGATTTCCATTAGATGAGGTCACCTTTTCTCAAGAATTCCTTATGCTTTATTATGGACTTTGCATCTCTACAGGACACTGAAATAAGCTTGGAACAGACACAAAAATACAGACAGTTTGCATAAAAAGTGCAGGCTTGGCACGACCCAAATGAAGAGATTTCAGGAAATACAGTTCAAGTGTTCAATAAATCAAGAATTTTATCACAAGTCCATCAGGTTCAGCCTTGCACAATCAATTATACAACATTATTTGTTCTATCTCATGTGCATGGACACCTTAAGATCAGATATAATTCTCAATTGCCACAGTGCGGTTCACTGTGACAGTTGTGTCCGTGTAGGCTGGCTGCCGGCCCTCTCGTGTACTGGCTGCAGGCTGCCACCTGTGCAGGCTGGTTGCTTGGGGCTGTTTGCTGGCTGTGGTGTCTTCTGTGAACTGATGCCTGTAAATGTTTGCTCTCCCCGTGATGCTTCTCTGTTTGTCTGTGTTACACGGGTTGTTTGTGCTCCGGCGTACTGGCTGCGGTGGTCTCCGTGTATACTGGTTGCCAGGGGCAATGTCCTGTACTGCAGCCTGTGTGTTTTGTGTTCTGTACTTCTGTTCTGATGGGGTTATTATCAGGTGCCCTCGTTATCCAGCTATTTCTAGCTGTGAGCTGTGGGCCTTGAGGTCAGTCTTTCTTGTGTCTGTCTAGGTGTAGCCCCTTGCTGCTGACCCAGGGGGTTTTACCACATACCCTTCAGTGTGGTGTCGCCTGGTATTGCATTGGTGCTTGTTGTTATTGTCTTGTCTTTTTTCCTGTACCTGTGTTTGATGTTATGTCCTTGTCTGATCTGTACCTGCCCTGTATGATGTTATCCTTGTCAGTTCCTTGTTTCGCCTAGCAGTGCGCAACTGCATCTGATAACCTGGCAGTGCCTACTGCTTCTGATCCCTGTCTGTTTTTGTCTGCCTGTAGTTCCTTTCTGGTCTATTCCTATCCCACTTTTGTCCTGCCTTCGTGAGAGGGTACCTGGCTTCCCCAGAGGGGGAATCTCTAGTCTGTGTGCAGCTCTAGTCTGTGTGCAGCTCTAGTCTGTGTGCAGCTCTGCCTGAGACCGCCATGCTTCCATCCCGCTTTAGGTCCAGGCATCTGCTTCTGTGCTGGTCCCTGTTCGTCTTGTTATCTGTTCCCTGTCCGGTATTTGCATGGGTTCCAGTTCTGTTGCTGTCTGTTCTGCTGGTGCTTGCACCAGCGTGGGTCTCTGCATATTGCCCACCTGCATACTGTCATTTCCTTTTATTACACTTGTAATAAAGTTCTCTGTGGGTCCTTGATCTGTTTTAGTGTACCTTCACACTCGCGTTTTTCAAGTTCTCCCACTTAGAAATCATGGAGATCCTGAAATTCACATTGTAGGTGCATTCCCACTCTGAGACAGAATAAAAAAATAAAATTCAGGAAATCACATTGTATGATTTTTTAATAATTTATTTGTCTAAGGCCTTATGCACACGACCGTTTTTCGGGTCCGCATCACTTCATTGGGGCCGCAAAAGATGTGCTGTCCGCATCCGTTGCTCCGTTCCGAGGCCCCGCAAAAAAATATAGCATGTCCTATTCTTGTCCGTTTTGCGGACAAGAATAGGCATTTTTACAATGGGCTGCCTGTTCCGTTCCGCAAATTGTGGAAGGCACACAGGCGGCTTCAGTTTTTTGCGGATCCATGGTTTGCGGGCCGCAAAAAATGGAACGGTCGTGTGCATGAGGCCTTAGTGGGAGAACTTGCAAAATCGCAGGGTGTTCAAATACTTCTGTTCCTCACTGTATATATAAATACGCATGGGGCAGGAGGTTTGCTGTATGGCTCTAATAGCAGCAACCCTACTACAGACACAGACTGTCCCCCATAGACAAATGTGTATATACAGTCAGGTCCATAAATATTGGGACATTGACACAATTGTAACATTTTTGGCTCTATACACCACCACAATGGATTTGAAATGAAACGAACAAGATGTGCTTTACCTGAAGACTGTCAGCTGTAATTTGAGGGTATTTACATCCAAATCAGGTGAACGGTGCAGGAATTACAACAGTTTGCATATGTGCCTCCCACTTGTTAAGGGACCCAAAGTAATGGGACAATTGGCTTCTCAGCTGTTCCATGGCCAGGTGTGTTATGGTACCCCCTCACAGTAGTATTGCCCTCATTGTACAACCTTCACAGTAGTTTTGTACAGATGTGTGTCCCCTTACAGTAGTTTTGCCCACATTGTGCCCTCTTACAGTAGTTATGCCCACATTGTGCCCACCTCACAGTAGTTATGCCCTCTCTGTGCCTCTTTCACAGTTGTAATGCCCTCTTTGTGCCCCCTTCACAGTAATAATCCCCATTGTGCCCCTTCACAGTAATAATCCCCATTGTGCCCCCTTCACAGTAATAATCCCCATTGTGCCCCCTTCATAGTAATAATCCCCATAGTGTCCCCTTCATAGTAATAATCCTCATTGTGCCCCATTTATAATAATAATAATGCCCGTTGTGCCTCCTTCACAGTAATAATGCCCATTTTGCCCCCTTAATAGTAGTAATGCCCACTGTGCTAGTAATGCCCTCTCCATAGTAGAAATCCCCATTGTGCCCCCTTCACAGTAACAGAGCCCACTGTGCCCCCTTCACAGTAATAATGCCCACTGTGCCCCCTTCACAGTAATAATGCCCTCTGTGCCCCCTTCATTGTAGTAATGCCCTCTGTGCCCCTTCCATAGTAGAAATGACCATTGTGCCCCTTCACATTAGTAATGCCCCCTGTGCCTCCTCCATAGTAGTAATGCCCTCTGTGCTCCCTCCATAGTAATAAAGTCCTCTGTGCCCCCTCTGTATAAAAAAAACAACAAAAAAACACAGTACCTACTCACCTTGTCCCGTTCCTGAAGCTCACAGTCCTCTCTTCCCAGCAGACACAGATGGCTCTGCAGCACGGTGTGGGCGGAGCTTATGCAGATTTTTGTGCTGCAGGCCCCGCCCACACAGGCCGGCAGCGCGATCTGTGCCTGCAGGCTGAATGGTGGAGCGGTGATAAATCTCCCTGCTTCACCATTCTGTGCACCGCCGGCCTGAAGGAGGGGAGGAGCGCGGGGAGCTGAGCGGTGAGTGACAGGACCGCAGCTTCCAGCACTCCAGCAATGAGCGCTTCCATCTATTTTGATGGAAGCGCTCATTGCTTCTGGCACCCCACTGAGAGTCGGCACCCAGGGCGGGCCGCCCCCCCATGGCCCTCCCCCCCTTAGTACGACATTGATGCTCCCTTCCTCTGCTGCTGTTTAAACCGGCTTGTAAGCCATAGGACTAGAAAGTGAGGGGGCGGGGCCATTTAGCCCTGCTGGGCCCCCCAACCTCACGGGCCCCGTAGCGATCACGTGGTCTGCCGCTATTGGCGATACGCCACTACTTGCATGGAATAAAGGAGAGAATTTGATTTAGAAACTCTGTCTGTGTCAGATCTCTGAGCACTCATAAAGAAAACTTCAAATTAGGACCCCGACAATCATAGAGGTGCGGGTTTTGCCCTAACATTGGAAAATCAAAAATAATTTTTTCCTGTAAGATAACCATATATTACACAGAAATGAGGACTTTGTTTAGTGGCCCTCATCTTAGAACACAAATAGCGGAAAGACTTGGTAAAGTGGACATCATGGGACTTCTGTGGGGTCTTTTCTCTTACCTCTTGGTTGCATTGGAGTTCGACAGTGTTTGAAGCACCCAGTTCTGTAAGTAGGAAACATTTTGGTTGTTATTACACATAAAGTATATGAATACTAATAAAAAAAGTTCCAGAATTAAAGCAGAGATAAACTCTCTAAAATGTAATTAAACGGTCTGTCCATAATAAAACTTCATGTCTTATGTCCTATCTTGAAGTAACTTCAGACCCAACAGTGTTAGAACCAAGTCAACAAACCTCCATCTATTTATTGGTCGTGGTCCCCCATTGATTTCTTTGGGTACCCTATTATATTGAGTTTTTCATTTCAAACGGTTAAAGAAAGTACATTACAGTTTGATTTGTTACAGTGTCAAGCAGAATGCCATTATAATCAAAGGAGAATATAAATTCTAATATAATCCATGTATTCAGATAACATCCGTTATTTTATGTAAAACATCATCCTATTCTTTATTGTGCTTCAATGAAGGTTCTTCCTTTATATCTATCAGCTCAGCATGATGTCCCTGACCATGAAAACCCAAGTACAATAACCTTTGAAGAAGCTTTGACATTTCGTTGTGACTTCTACAGATATATAACGTGGTTCTCTAGGCTTCAGGTACTGATGACCTATCCTCCAGATAGGTCACCAATATGAGATTGGTAGGGTCCGACACTCGGCACCCACCATGATCAGAAGTATATTTGAAAACTCAAAAACATGTTTTTAACTTTGTTCTATGCCGTATCAAATAAATCTTTTTAGATTGTGGCTACCTGGGGATCGTGAGTTACTTCCTTTACCTCCTTTACAGAATCAGACTAATCACATGGCTTATTTGTAGCCTCCAGGAGTGACAATCATCTAAATCATAGAGGCCACCACCCCCTCCTCATCGGCAGCCATACAGGGGGGGGGGGGGGGGACAACCCTCGCGGCAGCAAAAACTTGACAGTATTTTCATTCCATCCAGTGAATCATTACAATGGTATGAACCAAGGATACCAGTAATAAAATTAGAACTATTGGGAATGGTTCAAATTGCAAAATTTGCAAGCATTCCCAAAAAAATTCCATTAAAAATGAGATGATTTGATAAAACATGAGATATTACCGGGACGGGGTAGAAAGTGAGTGAAGCCTGATAAGAAAGGAATCTTTAGTAAGGATTTCTCACTTTGAAGTCAGCACGCCTCCACATATTACACAACTCCTACACCAAGAGTTATTCCTATTCTTACAAGGCAGCAAGTCCACGTAAAAATTATAGGGTAACTGTCATATTTTTTTTTATTTGCTAGTTTATTACAACTCGGGATGTACAGTCGTGGCCAAAAGTTTTTAGAATGGCACAAATATTAGTTTTCACAAAGTTTGCTGCTAAACTGCTTTTAGATCTTTGTTTCAGTTGTTTCTGTGATGTAGTGAAATATAATTACACGCACTTAATACGTTTCAAAGGCTTTTATCGACAATTGCATGACATTTATGCAAAGAGTCAGTATTTGCAGTGTTTGCCCTTCTTTTTCAGGACCTCTGCAATCCGACTGCGCATGCTCTCAATCAACTTCTGGGCCAATTCCTGACTGATAGCAACCTATTCTTTCATAATCACTTCTTGGTTTGTCAGAATCAGTGGGTTTTTGTTTGTCCACCCGCCTCTTGAGGATTGACCACAAGTTCTCAATGGGATTAAGATCTGGGGAGTTTCTAGGCCATGGACCCAAAATGTCAACATTTTGGTCCCCGAGCCACTTAGTTATCACTTTTGCCTTATGGCACGGTGCTCCATCGTGCTGGAAAATGCATTGTTCTTCACCAAACTGTGGTTGGATTGTTGGAAGAAGTTGCTGTTGGAGAGTGTTTTGGTACCATTCTTTATTCATGGCTGTGTTTTTGGGCAAAATTGTGAGTGAGCCCACTCCCTTGGATGAGAAGCAACCCCACACATGAATGGTCTCAAGATGCTTTACTGTTGGCATGACACAGGACTAATGGTAGCGCTCACCTTTTCTTCTCCGGGCAAGCCTTTTTCCTGATGCCCCAAACAATCGGAAAGAGGCTTCATCGGAGAATATGACTTTGCCCCAGTCCTCAGCAGTCCATTCACCATATTTTCTGAAGAAGATCAATCTGTCCCTGATGTTTTTTTTTGGAGAGAAGTGGCTTCTTTGCTGCCCTTCTTGACACCAGGCCATCTTCCAAAAGTCTTCGCCTCACTGTGCGTGCAGATGCGCTCACACCTGCCTGCTGCCATTCCTGAGCAAGCTCTGCACTGGTGGCACTCCGATCCCGCAGCTGAATCCTCTTTAGGAGACGATCCTGGCGCTTGCTGGACTTTCTTGGACGCCCTGAAGCCTTCTTAACAAGAATTTAACCTCTTTCCTTGAAGTTCTTGATGATCCTATAAATTGTTGATTGAGGTGCAATCTTAGTAGCCACAATATCCTTGCCTGTGAAGCCATTTTTAAGCAACGCAATGATGGCTGCACGCGTTTCTTTGCAGGTCATCATGGTTAACAATGGAAGAACAATGATTTCAAGCATCACCCTCCTTTTAACAGGTCAAGTCTGCCATTTTAACCCAATCAGCCTGACATAATGATCTCCAGCCTTGTGCTCGTCAACATTCTCACCTGAGTTAACAAGACGATTACTGAAATGATCTCAGCAGGTCCTTTAATGACAGCAATGAAATGCAGTGGAAAGTTTTTTTTGGGATTAAGTTAATTTTCATGGCAAAGAAGGACTATGCAATTCATCTGATCACTCTTCATAACATTCTGGAGTATATGCAAATTGCTATTATAAAAACTTAAGCAGCAACTTTTCCAATTTCCAATATTTATGTAATTCTCAAAACTTTTGGCCACGACTTTATACCTGAGTTAGTCTGTCAATGATTGCCAAAAGATCTGTAATTACCTTATAATAACAGCTTTCATTAATGTCCTCTGTCCCTTTCCACTGCTTCCTTAAAGGACAGTTGCTATGGCTCGTCTGTCTCCGGCTAAGAAGACAGGAAGACGGAGGGGCGGTCCTTCACACTGCATGCCTGCATTAGGCTTCAGAGTGCGGAGGCGTGTCTCTCAATAATCCAATCTGATTGGCTGGCAGGGAGCTGCTGGCTTCAGCAAGTGTGTAAGGGAAGTTAGGGAAAGCAGTTTTGGCCTCAGAGAACTGGCAGAGGAGCCATCTTGAGAAGGTCGTCATATTGTAAATGTTTAAACAGTCATAACTAAGGGAAAAACTCAAGGACATGTCGTACTTTTATTCCGGCCGCCTCTCGGCATGTTTGCTGTGCTGCCGCCCGAACTCCGGCCCACCCCCATTAAGGTCAATGTGGCCGGAGCGGTAGTCCAGGAGCACGCGTGCACTAGCGGCAGCAGGGGTCCGACAGGCTGTTCACCCACCGGAACAGCCTGCGGGAGTTCCTTGACGCTAGTGTGAAACTAGGCTTACTCACTATCTCTTGTATTGAAAAACAGGAAAAAAATTAATTGCTGCAATAAAAAAAATATATTTTGGCAATTGTTTTTTGGGGTTTTGTTTTTATGGCATGCATTATATGCTACAAATTACATCTAATTATGCAGGTAAGTGTGATTTTTGCGATGACCAAATTTATATAAAAGTTGTTAGGAAGTTTACTGAGATGCTGTGAACTATACACTGTGTAATCCAAAAGGCTATGTATGGGAGGGAGCAGTTAACTGGCGGTGCTTAGAAATGGTTGGCAGGTAGTGGGCCGGTCCCATTTTAAATTGTTTTCCAGTGCATGGACTGACAGAAAATATGTGAAATGTATTCATTTATTTATTTATTTTATTATTAATAAATGTGGCACATCTGACTCCAGCGCACTTCTGTTTAAGACTGATGTATGAAATGCCAGGTATTACATTCCCCTCAAGTATAGGTGTTCGGGGGTTGTGTCATCTCATACATTGGGGGCATATCGCTAGGATATGCCCCAATGTTTGATAAGTACAGGGGCCCCTTCTGGACCTGCAACTATTTCTAGAATGGAGCCCGCAAAGTGAAAGAGGGCGTTCTGCTCATGCGTGGACGTCCTCCATTCATTTCTATGGGAATGCCAAAAATAGCTGAGCAGTGTGCATTGAAATGAATGGGACGGGCACCGCACAAGTTCGGCCACCGCTCCATTAACTTCTATGGGGCTAAGTAGAAGAAGTGGATCAGCACTCACTTTATTGCCATAAACAAAATGCAGGCTGGTGTGACGCGTTTCGGCTAAACAGCCTTTTTCAAACAATCAGTATTTCACTTTGCGGGCTCCGTTCTAAAGATAGATGCAGGTCCACACCGATTAGACATTGGGGGGATATCCTAATGATATGCCCCCAATTTATGAGATGGACCACTCCCTTTAAGTAACATGGAGGTGTCATGCCCGTCTCCACTGCGAATATCTAAAAGCCATTTATTTCATGTAATACATTTATAAAGATTAAGTAGGATTCTGACAGTTTCCTTTTTTCTGCGTGATATATTTCTTACGAAAACCACAAGTGACTCACCTCACTGACTTTGGTTGGCCAACGGGAATATCCAGCATTAAGTCGATAATTTGTCAGTCTAGGGGGAATCAAATAAATGAGAAGGTTACTTTTCTATTACCTATCCTGGAGAAAAGAGTGCAGCTCTGGGGTATAACATAAGATGTAACTCAGGATCAATACAGGATAAGTAATGTAATGTATGTACACAGTGACTCCACCAGCAGAATAGTGAGTGCAGCTCTGGAGTATAATACAGGATGTAACTCAGGATCAGTACAGGATAAGTAATGTATGTACACAGTGACTGCACCAGCAGAATAGTGAGTGCAGCTCTGGAGTATAATACAGAATGTAACTCAGGATCAGTACAGGATAAGTAATGCAAATACACAGTGACTGCACCAGCAGAATAGTGAGTGCAGCTCTGGAGCATAATACAGGATGTAACTCAGGATCAGTATAGGATAAGTAATGCATGTACACAGTGACTCCACCAGCAGAATAGTGAGTTCAGCTCTGGAGGATAATACAGGATGTAACTCAGGAACAGTACAGGATAAGTGTATGTACACAGTGACTGCACCAGCAGAATAGTAAGTTCAGCTCTGGAATATCTAATATATAAAGCTGAGTGCATGTATGTATGTTCGCTAAAGGAATCCGCACTGTCACATTTACGATCACAACATTTGGCACTCCGGTACATCAGGTGTCCAGGAAGGTTTTAGACCAGGTCTCAGGTCTCTAGCACGTACCGTTCCTGAGATATTCCCAAAAACTGCCTTAGCTAATAGAAACCTGGTCACATGACCCTTATCAGCCAATAGAAGCTCGCAGGCCCTTAGTCTCCACATACACACAGTTTTACACCAGTTTTCCATAACAACCCAGCCATTTTCTTCACTGCTGTAGGTCAGCTTTACAGGGGCAAGACGCTGTGGATGACACTGTTAAGGGAGCGAAGAGCTGTGGACGTCACAGTTAGGGGGGCAGGTAGGGTGGCCATTTAGGTCACCTTCAAAAGATGGACTTAAAAACCCCGCCCCAGGTCCCACTAAGCTACGCCCCCGACCAGGTTAGGCCACGCCCCCTCACACTCTGAAGCACGGAGATAAATGAAGGTAAAAATTAACTTCTGTCAGCTGCAGGGGTGGGAGGGAGGGTGACTTTCTCCCTGCAGCTCACGCTCAGACAGCAGCACAGTGCTGCTGTCTGAGAGTGAGCTGTTCAAAAGGACATCCCTGTGTCTGTCCATGCCCTGCGCCAGATGGAGGACAGGGAGTTTGAAAGCCTGACTGTCCGGCCTAAAACCGGACCTCTGGCCTCACTAGGGACAGGCTGCTGTGGAGGTCACAGTTAAGGAGACGGTCCGCTATGGAGGTCAGTGTTAAGCGGCAGATTGCTGTAGAGGCAACTGTTAAGGGGACGGAGTGTTGTGGAATTCTATGTTAAGGAGATGGGGTACTGTGGAGGTCACTAATAAAGGGGCAGCCGCTGTGGAGGTCACTGTTGAAGGGACGGGATGCTGTGGAGGTCACTGTTAAAGGGGCAGGCTGCTGTGGAGGTCACTGTTAAAGGGGCAGGCTGCTGTGGAGGTCACTGTTAAGGGGGTGGTTTATTGTGGAAATCACTGGCAACGAGATGGGGCACTGTGGAGGTCACTGTTAAGGGGGAGGGCGCTGTGGATGTTACTGTTAAGGGGGAGGCCGTTGTGGAGGTCACTGTTAAAGGCACGGGGTACTGTAGATGTCACTGTTATAGGGGATACCGTCGATAACTTTTAACGACACACACAAACACTAAATGAAATAGATGAAATATACACGTGCGAAGTCCTTCTGCTAGTACAGGATATAGCTCAGGCTTAGTACAGGAGTAACATAATGTAGAAAGTGACTGAAATTTTTAAATAGATATTTTTCAGAAATAACCGTAAAACTGCATTTAAAGATGTACACACCCATTAGAAAATAGTTATAACAGAAGACTCAGTGTAGCCTGCGGGAGACGGATAAGAATATATTTTACACTCACAAGATGTACAGGTCTGTAGGAGCTACCCAGGAAAGCTGGCGAGCCTTAGCTGGCAAATCAGTGATTCATTGGTCTCTGATGAAATATCTGGTTGAGACCAAGCATTTTTTGCACTAAAATTTCCCAAACCTTCTTGCAGCTGGAGCTACAGAACAATCTTGTTTATGTTCTTCACAGAAATGAAGGAACGCCTACACTTCAATGATAGTAAGTCAGAGGTTCTGACTACACCAGTCCAAAGCCGGCTATACTGTGCTTGGGAGATCAAGGACTTGCATACTTTCCAGCAGAAGCGGGCCAGACAGAAGGATAGGACAAGAAAACAGGGAGACATTATGGGACCTTCTTGAACTGAAGAGGACGAGCAAGGTTTAAAATGTCCTATGATTTCTGATGACATTTTTAGAATACGTGTGCAGGGCTAACTCAGGTTGCAGTCCATGGCTCTGCTTATGGTATACTTCCTGGAAGGTCCTGGAGGCTCCTGGACGACCCTTTCTTAGGGGGTCTGGTATTGGGTCTGTATTTATTCTGGGGTCTGCATTTATTTAGGGAGATTGGTCGGATCTGCTGCAAGTTTTTTTTTAGGGGGTTTGGTCTGGATCTGTATTAGTTTAGTGGGTTTGTTGTGGGGGTCTATATTTATTTAGGGGTCTGTTCTGGGGTCTATTAATTTCAGGGATTGGTCTGGTGTCTGCATTTATTTAGGAAGTTTGGTCTGATTTGCTGCAAGTATTTATTTAGGTGGTATGCATTTATTCTGGTGTCTGTATTTATATAGGTGGTTTAGTCTAATCTAATCTGCATTCGTTTAAGGGGTTTCATCTGGGGCTTGTATATGTTGTAACAGACAGTCTGTGTGGACCCACTGTGCCAACTAACCAGTTTGACTTGGGGCTAAACCTAAAAACATTTTCCTGGCCGTTCCCTGGTTTTCACCCTTTAACCCCAGTACAGGGATCTGGACTTTGCTGCAGGAAACCTACCAGGCTACTACCTCCTAGAGAAGTCCTGGTGTAGTTGGCTGCTGACCCATGGGGCTCAGAGACACTGGTGCAAAGCACCAAGAAATCAGGCAAAAGATTGCCCAGGACCGTGGGTATGGACCGCTGGTGTGACATTTGTATTCATTTAAGAGGCCTAGTCTTGGATCTGTATTAGTTGATAAGGTCTAGTGTGAGGCGATTATTTAGGAAGTCTGCCCTGAGGTCTAGTCTGGTGTCCATATTTATTTAGGGGTCAAGTCTCGGGTCTGTATTTGTTTAGGGGGTCTAGTCTAGGGAGTTTGGTCTTGTGTCTGGTGTCTGCATTTAGTTAGGGGTTCCAGCCTGGAATCTGTATTCTTTTAGGGGGTCTAGCCTGGGGCATATATATATATATTTTTTTTATGGACTTTGGCATGAAGTCTGGTCTGGTGTGTGTATTTTTTTAGGGGGTCTGGTCTGGGGTCTGTATGTATTTAGGGTGCCTAGTCTGGGTATATATTAATTTAGGGGGTCTAGTTTGGGGTTTGTATTTATTTAGTGAGGCTGGTCTAGGGTCTGGTTTGCTGTCTGTAAGGGGGGTTTGTGATTCAGATCCCACAAGTTGGGTCGTGTCAGATGTACATTGAATAATGTAAAAAAAATCTGAGTTTCGACCATTCCTCAATAAAATATCTTATAAAGTAGTGTCAATTATGTGAGGTTATCCTTACATAATAAGCGAGATAAAATTGGGTAAAATCCACAAGCAATAGGACTTAGTGACACCGCTGGATAGTAATCTGACAGCAACTAGTGCCAGGCAGCTGCTGCCAAGGCAGATGAGATCACGGGAGCTTTTACAGGAATCAGAGATGTATGTTCTGAAAACCCCAAGCAGTCAGACTGCACAAAGAATATTCTGTACAGTTTTGGACACAAAAGGAAGCAGAGTCTGAGAATGTTGATGGTTGGGCAACCGCAGTAATTAAGGTAATTGCAGTGCTTGCAGTCAGAACACTCGGGGAACGAGGTGCTTACTACTTACCATACAGGTTCCTTTTGTATTAAATACATTGCTTTTTCAATGCCAAGCTTTTCTGTATTACAAAAATATATATATATACCTCTCTTTACATGTGGTCTGAGCACAGCTATATATAGTTCTCTATAGGGAGCTCAGTGCACACACATTTATAAAGCTCCCATTGAGTTTACGGTATGCTGTGAGCTCCCCCTGGTGGCGGTTATGGTAAGCAGAATTGTGTCATTTTCTCTATGACAGGAAATTGTTTTTTTTGAAAATCTGTATAAAGGGAGCGTTGACCCTCTTAGAGATATATGGAGCACATACTGGCACCCCTACTGATCAGCTGTTTCAGGCTACCACCAGTGCTGGACGGAGCCTGAAGCCCACGGTTCTTCCCACGGTGTGTTGGCCGTGCCGGGGTGCTGCAGCATAGCTCCCGTTCAAGTGAGCTGCAGTACGCCGGTGCTGGCAACTACACAGTAGATGGAGCTTTCTGTCCACTATATGGTTACTGGCGCTAACAGCTGATCATTGGAGGTGTCAGTTGTCAGACGCTCTGATAATCACTTAAACCTATCGTGAGAATTTACTGGCAGAAAACTCCTTTAGGGCCACCAGGAGGACAAGAAATTACCATCCTTTCATCACCTCTATACTATTACTACAGCCTCCTGGGCCGTGTCATGGTAAACCACCGACACTGTACAACTGCGGCAAGCTTCCCGTCAAGTCAAACCATTTAGATGCCACAGTCACTGGGGTCATAGTTATATCAGCTGTCACCCTATGCGGTGGCCTTCTGGCTGTATCTCTTGTCATTATAACTTCACCCACACAACCAGAATTTCCAAATGCACCTAGTAAAGGTCTCAGAAATGTTGGCACATTAGAAAATTTGTGGCCAAAATACCATCTGGAGGACAGAGAAATGCTAAATGTGCAAAAAAAAAAAGGAAATAGGCATTTATTTTGTGGCTTCCCCTGCTCATAATGGGTAAAGCGGGAGGGCGCTCCCTACAGTGACCCTTCGCTATATTGGCCCATGTATTTCTTCATAAATCAGCTGTACGTGTGGATCAATGAAACTTTGCAGATAGCCTGTAGCCCCCTTTTCCTGCTTGCAGGATCTCTGTAAAGTGCAGAAAACTCACCAAACAAATCAGTTGACATGAAGAGGTGGGGGAGAGAAGAGGGGGATGCAGCTGCAGGAGGGTCTCTGTGAATACAAGGAGGGGGTGAGGGGGATGCTGCTGCAGGATCTCTGTGTATACATGGAGGGGGTGAGGGGGATGCTGCTGCAGGATCTCTGTGTATATATGGAGGGGGTGAGGGGGATGCAGCTGCAGGAGGGTCTCTGTGAATACAAGGAGGGGGTGAGGGGGATGCTGCTGCAGGATCTCTGTGTATACATGGAGGGGGTGAGGGGGGTGCTGCTGCAGGAGGGTCTCTGTGAATACAAGGAGAGGGTGAGGGGGATGCTGCTGCAAGATCTCTGTGTATACATGGAGGGGGTGAGGGGGATGCTGCTGCAGGATCTCTGTGTATACATGGAGGGGGTGAGGGGGGTGCTGCTGCAGGATCTCTGTGTATACATGGAGGGGGTGAGCGGGGTGCTGCTGCAGGAGGGTCTCTGTGAATACAAGGAGAGGATAAGGGGGAGGCAGCTGCAGGAGGGTCTCTGTGAATACAAGGAGAGGGTGAGGGGGAGGCAGCTGCAGGAGGGTCTCTGTGAATACAAGGAGGGGGTGAGGGGGAGGCAGCTGTAGCTTCTCATTTAATGAAACAGCAGGAGTGGGAGAAGTGGTCAGCAGAGGAGACATCTAACTGGCGCAGCTTTCTTTGTTGTTCAAAAATAGGTATTCTTTGCAATGTTGGCAATGTCTATATCCACTGGAATCTCCCCTCTCGAGGCAGGCATGGCCGCCAGACAATGTTTGGAATGTTTTTTTTTTTTTTTTTTCATTTTAATAGGCATAATAGGATGCACAGTGTGTTTTAAACAAGAAGTTTGTTAGCCACATGTCAACCATGCATTTACCTATAGCTATATATGTCAGGATTATTCAGGCATCATTTACTATAGCTGTCTTTGCGTTAAAGATCCTAAAAAGGAGAGGAGGGGGGGGGGGAGGAAACATTTGATAAATATAAAAATTAAAAGATGAGAGAATAAGACAAGAGAATTTCAGGCCAATTCTGATTTAGGTAGAATCAATCTGTACCCAAAGTACATTTTTTGACCACTTCTGACCTCCCTTGCCTGATATTGTATTGACCCTGTGATGCCTGTAGAGACAACTGCCATGAGTGCCATACTAAAAGTGAGTCAGCAGCCTCTGAATAAAGACTACTCCTAGATATAGCAGGCTGGTGGGCACTGCAGCAAAGTCCAGATCCCCTTACGGGAGTAAAGGGGTGAATACCAGACGACTGCTTTGACAATTCCCTCAGGAGTAGACCCAAGTCAAATGTCTTCAGTGGCACACTGGGTCATGTTTTTCTAATAAACCAATTTTATTTTCACTTATTTATGTGAGTATACTGATAAAACTAACACTTGAAACGTTCCAGCTTTGCTGTGTATACTGGGACAAAATGTGCGGAGTCATGTCATCATTATTAGAAGTTAGAGGATTTAATGACAAGGTAGGATAGACTAACACTATACACCATGGACACAGTGCCTGCAGTTACCGTGTTACTCCCTGGTCTCTGGGAGAAGGAGGGTGTTCTCCATCACTTCCTAGACCACTGACATGTCCCTGCCCCTCAGCTCCCATTCATTGCAGCTGCCATAACATGTCTCCGCTTTCTTCTGCAGATTTAGATCTAATTAACTAAAATGACCTACATGAGACATTGCCTTGAAAATCACAGCTACTAGCACTTGCTCAGTTCCGTGCAGATTCAGAGGATGCTCATATAATACATGAACACTAAGGGGGTCATTCATTTACTGAAATCCACCTATATTTGGTTATATCAGGTGCAGATGGCGGCGCAACGGTTAGGTCTAAAATTGTGGGACTGTCTTATTTACCATTTTCTATGCCTGTTTCAGGTCTAAAAGCTAGGAAGCTGCCTTACATTTAGAAGTGGCGGTGGATCCGCCGAAGTTATGTAAAGGCCGGCGCCTTTACATAACTCCGGCGGATCCACTGCCACAGATCGGGGTCTAAAACGCCGGTCTTAATAAATGACCCCCTAACTTCCCAAAAATAAGTCATGCATTTATTTAGGTTGCAGGGCGACGTTGCGACACCGCCGTTGTTTCCGTATGTTGAGACACTGGAGCTTCTCACTTCCTGAAGGTGTTGCGTGTAAAATGGAGAAGTAACTTGGCTAACTTTCTAAATGAAGCCACCAAGGTCGGCAGGGCCGTCTTTAATGCGGGGCAAAAGGGGCAACTGCCCTGGGCCCAGTTGCTCCTGGGCGGTCCAAGGGAGCTGCCTCTTGAGCCCCCCTGGCCACTGCCCACAAATCATTTTTCGTCCCATAAGACGCATTTCCCCCCCCAAAAGTGGGGGGGAAATGCCCCTGCATCTTATGGGGTGAATACTAATCAGCGCTTCCATTATGGAAGCGCTCATTAGTACCGGAGGACCGGGAAGCGGTGAAAGCTCTGTACTCTGTATACTGATATATGAGGCTAGGGGGGCTGATATGAGGCTGAGGCTGATACATGAGGCTGGGGGGCTGATACATGGAATTAGGGGGCTGATACATGTGGCTGTGGGGCTGAGGCATGAGGCTGGGGGGCTGATACATGAGGCTGGGGGGCTGATACATGAGGCTGGGGGGCTGATACATGAGGCTGAGGGGCTGATACATGGCATTGGGGGCTGATATATGAGGCTGGGGGGTCTGATATATGGCATTGTACTCTGTATACTGATATATGAGGCAGGGGGTTGATATATGAGGCTGGGGGGCTGATATATGAGGCTGGGGGGCTAATACATGAGGCTGGGGGGCTGATACATGGAATTAGGGGGCTGATACATGAGGCTGTGGGGCTGAGGCATGAGGCTGGGGGGCTGATACATGAGGCTGGGGGCTGATACATGAGGCTGGGGGGCTGATACATGAGGCTGAGGGGCTGATACATGGCATTGGGGGCTGATATATGAGGCTGGGGGGTCTGATATATGGCATTGGGGGCTGATATATGAGGCTGGGGGGTCTGATATATGGCATTGGGGGCTGATATATGAGGCTGGGGGGTCTGATATATGGCATTGGGGGGCTGATATGAGGTCTTATTGGGGTCTTATTAACATTGGGGGTCTGATTGGTGGTCTGACCTGAGGTGTAATGGAAAAAATGTTTTTCTTATTGTCCTCCTCTAAAACCTAGGTGCGTCTTATAGGGCGAAAAATACGGTACTTGCTTGCTCCTCCTCCCGACCTCCCCTGCCCTTTGCGTACGCCGCGCACCGTAACGTCACGCGGAAGCACTGCAACGCTACGGTGAGCCGAGCCCCGGTCTCCTTCCTGAACTGCAGAGCGGTGCCCACTTCCAGCCCTGAGCCCAGCTGCCCTGAGCACTGATCCTTAGCCGCTGGAGTCTTCAGAACTGGAAGTATTTACAGTAATTCACTATAAGCTATAATATACTGTATATATTACTTGTTTGTTTTTTGGTGGAGGGCGCGATTGCATGCTAGGGTGTGGGAAGGTGGCATCCAGGGGGCCTAAGTAAATTTTTGCCAGGGTTCAATCAATATTAAAGACGGCCCTACAGGTAGGTGCTGTATTGTGGGGCATGTCCCCTCCTGGAAACAAACACCAGTGGCAAAGCCAATCCACGTAATGGGTGGCCCAGTTTGAGTTCTGCTCTGGCGCCGTTTCTTCTATATATTTCCCTGCTCAGAGCAGGTCTAAGGCTTGACATAGAAATACAGAGCTAAAGGCAGCAGTTGCACCTGGGTCCTGGTGGTCCTGCTAGCTCTGATGAACCTACTGGCCCACAAGCCACATGAGGCCCTTCAAATTACCGTGCGCCACTGAAAACAACTACAGTCCTTGTACAGAACTCCTGTACTCATTAGCTCCACTCACACCGGGGATAGTACCACTTACTGGCATGGTTTCCGGCACTTGGTAAAGCATCCTAGATCATCAGAACTGAATTCTTTATCCAGTTTGTAGTAACAATGACCTGTTGGGGCAGAAAATACATTTATATGTCAATAAAAATAATTTTAATAAAAGTGAAAATATTATAATTAGAGTTTAAGATATGTGGAAATCGGTGCAGATGAGCTGAACTGTAAGAGGCTCTTTATGGCCCCCTGCTGGTAGTAAGCAGTACTGCGGTGTTTATGATGACTTACTCTCCTCCACATTGAAATTGGAACACCAAGAAGGAAAAGTCGTTGAGTTATGGAAATCACAGGATCGACGGACATGTTAATGATATGCAAATAATAAAAAATAGAAGCAAAATATTCAAAAAAATCTTGATTTGTTCAGTATCAAGAATCAAGAATGAGAGCCACAAGCAGAAATACATGCACTTACATGCTTCAGCATGCTATCAATGAGGTTATTAATGGTTGAGGAATGATCTGCCACATTGAATGTGCTTCAGCACGTAAATCATCAAGATCCACTGCTGGAGCTGTGTTTGAAATTGGTAAAAAGGCCATGGTGGCACGTTTAGGACACGCAGACTGCTCATAGTCGCACGAGTGACATGTAGCCTGGTGTTGTCCTATTAAAAAATGTCTGCTAGGACACTTGGAGAAATGTCCGTACCACTGGTTCCACGACTAAATCAATGTAGTGCTGAGCTGTTAGTGTACCTGAAATTATGACTAGAGAGGTCTGTCTACTGTAGGTCATGCTCCCCCACACCATAATCCCAGGAGTAGGACAGACGTGAAATTCCTTTGTGAAGGCCTCTTCATGCCCACGTGGTCTCCAGATCAATCTGCCAGCTATCATTGCATCCAAGACAAAAGTGGGACTCATCTCTGAAGAGGATATATATCCATTCCAGCCTCTATTGCTGTCTTGCTGTGCACCATGGTAGCCTGAGGTCAGTGGAACACCTGTAGCTGGACGTCTGGCTTGTAGGCCAATGTCATGCAGATGTCTTCTGATGGTTTATGTAGACACTGTTTGCCCCCCTAGGCTTGGGATGTGACAATTTCATTTGCAGTACAGAATGGATCACTACACTGCATTCTTCTAATTAGAGGATTCGTCCGTGCAGATGTTCTCCTCTGTGACCTCTTTCTGTCACTCAAGTTCTTTGTTGTCCTCCCAACCACCAAGACACACAACATTGAACATCGTTGATATCTTGGCCAAGGGGCGTAACGATCTGTCAGAGTGATAAACCAAGGTCTCTCAGTCCAGAGATTCTGTCCCTCTCAGTTTGTGACAAGTGGTGATAACTGGCACTTTGACACAATCATCCAACATGACTTGATCTGATTTTTGAGGTTTCATTCGGCTAAAAAACGTTGTTTTCAAGCTGGCTTTTCCAATCTCCCACATGCCACAGATTGGAGCTAGGTGCTTTAAAATTTGAAAAGCTGCAGATCTTAGCGACACCTGCTACTTCCTCCATTTGCTTAAAGGGTTTTTTCTTACTGATGATCTGTCCTTTGGATAGCTCATCAGCATCTGATCGCCGGGGGTCCGACACTTAGGCCCCCCGCCGATCAGCTGTTTCAGAAGGCAGCTCGCAGTAGTGCAGCAGCCTTTTTGCTGCTTCCCACAGGCCAGTGGCATCATGACTATTTCACGTGGCCTGCGGGAAGCAATTAGAAGGCCGGGCCGCTGTCTTTTCAAACAGCTGATTGGCGGGGGTCTCGGGTGTCGGACCTCCACCGATCAGATACTGATGACCCATCCAGAGGATATATTATCAGTAAGAAAAAGGCGGAGAACCCCTTTAATCTTATATCTTCTCCTTCTTGGTGTTGCAATTTCAATGTTGAGGAGTGTATTGTAACCCCGTCCCATTCTGCAAAGTAATAGTTCATTCTGGTGAGAAGGTAGTTAATGATCGCTGACTGCTGGGAGTTAACATTGATCCTGGCAGTTTAAACCCTTATATGCTGCAGTTAATGCTGGCAGCAGCACTGCCCCACCCCTGGCGATGTAATTTTGGTGTGCCGATGGCATCCTGGTGTCTGTGCCAGGATTGGAGATTACTCTGATTATAATGGTTTAGCTGCTTAGATGCTTCTGTCAATGCTGATCGCATACATGTGCCGTGGGTCTCTGCTATTTAAAATAGCAGGAAACCGGTGGCTATGGTGCCGACTGCACGTGCGACCGGGGGCCATGTTTAAAGACTGGACTTCCGCCGTACATGTACGGCAGAGGTCCTCAAGGGGTTAAATCAAGTTTTTATGTTTAATATACTTTGAAATAATTTTGGGTGATGTTACAGATCACTTTACTGCAGTTACCTGCTTATCTGTCATTCTAATCCTGCCTGTAATGATATCACCTCTGTGTATAGATAAGACAGGATCCACCATGCACAAAAGGTGATTGTCACAGCTTATCTCTTTTTCCCTTGTACAATGACCTCTGCACAGGTCACAGAGCGGTCTAGAAAACTCTCCTATAGAAGTTAAGACCAGATCAGGTAAGATGGCTGCCCCCCATAATCATGTTCAGGAAATAGCATAAACAAATCTGCAATCAGAAAATGGCAGATAAAATTTTGGTGACACGTTTTCTTTAAATCTTCCATTGTTTCATTCGTATATAAAAACATTCAAAACACACCAAAAAAAAATCTGATCACAGTTTGCATAATTTATTGCACAAAATCCTAAAGAGGGAAGTAGAGGCGTTTCGCAATTCCTTTTTTTGTTCTGTTTTTAGCATTGCGCGCCATGTTCTTACCCCAGCTCTTCTGCTTGTCGTAATCACAGTACTCTGCTCCATCAGGAAGGGGATAAAAGACGTAAGCACAACCGCAGCGCTCCACCATGATGGCCTGAAAGCAGGAACGTACACAGACCTAGAGAAGGCAGGGGCGAGAGGGGAAAGTGGGCAGGAAAAAAGTTAAAGACTTCAAAAACGTACAAATTCAGTTTATGTAACTGCCTGGTCCGGTGAACATTGCTGCATTGTATTGTAGAAGATGTAGCTTTATCTATATTGGATTACTGTACAGTGCTTGCTGTAAAACTACTCCTACTACAGGGCTCCACTGAAAAGTCTGCTTTCTCCTGACACTGATTCAGCAGGAGGTGACAATGAGAAATAAAGTCAAAGGGAAAAAAAAGAATAATTTTGAATGGAGCACCTAAAGATGGGTAAAGATAAATACTGTACTCTATCTATCCATCCATACCTTTGTGTTAGACTGGTGGCCCGTGCCTGCCTCTACCACACTCCTTCATGCAGATACAGGCACCACAACACTTACCAGGCCTGCCTGCCTCTTGCCGGCAACCCAAACCCGCTTCTCCTGCTGCTGGTAGCGGGCCCAGGCACTGGTGTCCCTTGCACTCTTCCTGTAGGCTATGACCTATTTCTGCTGCTAAGCCTTCTCCCTCTGTTCTTAAGGTCTTTTCACGAGGAATCATGCTCGTGTCCTGATAGCCAACCAACCATAGGCAATCTGTATTTAAGGTGCCTTCTCCAAGGGAAAGATGCCTGAGCTTTAGGTTCCTAGTTTGCTAGTTTACCAGTGAAGATGTGCTATCCTGATTGTTTGCCCGTGTACCATACCTCTGCCTGTTTACCAACTCTAAATCTCTGCTGCCAGCCCTGGCCCCTGACCTTAGCCTGTCTACCATATTGACCCATCGCTACCTGCCCCGACCTCAGACTAGTGCCACAGATTCGCATGAACTATGTCTGCCCTGACCTCTGCGTGTTTATCGACTATGAGTATTGCCTGATCATTTGGTGCTTCACCAGTGTCTCTGATCCGAGTGGTTCAGCTGCCAAATACACTATGACTATTTCAAGAGGTAGTGGCCTGGTGGGGATCTCCGGGGGATCTCCAGGATAACATGATTAGGTCTAGCCCAAAGTCAAACCTTTACACACTGCCTCTACAATCTTCATAAACAGAGGATGAGAAGGAGTGGAAGGAGGGAGGAAGCACTACTTATCAATGTAACACTAAGGCTAGGTCTACACGACGACATTTGTCGCGCTACAAAAAGTCGCGCGACAGATAGGGCGCAACAGTTGTCGCGCGACATTTTGTTGCATCAATGTCGCGCGACAATTTTTATAATGGCAGTCTATGGTGTCGCACTGCAACATGCGACATGTTGCGACTGCGACGCGACAGTCGCAGAAAAATCCATCTTGAATGGATTTTCTGCGACTGTCGCGTCGCAGTCGCAGCATGTCGCATGTTGCAGTGCGACACCATAGACTGCCATTATAAAAATTGTCGCGCGACATTGGTGCAACAAAATGTCGCGCGACAAATGTCGTCGTGTAGACCTAGCCTAAGACCTCTTTCACACGGGCGAGTTTTCCGCGCGAGTGCAATGCATGAGGTGAACGCATTGCACCCGCACTGAATCTGGACCTATTCATTTCTATGGGGCTGTGCACATGAGCGGTGATTTTCACGCATCACTTGTGCGTTGCATGAAAATCGCAGCATGCTCTATATTGTGCTTTTTTCACGCAACGCAGGCCCCATAGAAGTGAATGGGGCTGCGTGAGAATCACAAGCATCCGCAAGCCTGGGAGGAAAAGGACCTTTGGTGATGGACCATGGGACGGACCATGTGATGAGCGCAGTGATGTCACCAAAGGTCCTTTTCCTCCCAGGTCATCAAAGAAAAGAAAGAACAGAACTCGGTCTACTTGAACAAGTTAATGAGGTGAGTTACATTTTTTGTTTTTAACCCCTCAATCCCTATTTTACTAAGCATTATGTATTAATCTCTAAAGGACACAGGGCGTACAGGTACACCCTGATGTCCTGGTATTTAAAGACACAGGGCGTACCTGTACATCCTGTGTATTTCCGATCACTGCCGCGCGGCGGGCGGTGATCGGAACAAGGTACCTGCTCAAATCATTGAGCAGGCACCTTAGGTCAATGCGCCCGTGACCCCCTCGTGTCGGCAATCGCCGCAAACCGCAGGTCAATTCAGACCTGCTGTTTGCGGCTTTTACTGGAGGTTGCGGCGGCGGTCGGAGGTGCCATCGGGTCCCCATGAGGCTGTAAGGGGGACCTGATGGCATGGAAGGCAGCACGATGCCTTCCTTAGGCATCGGTGCTGCCTTCAGGTGACGAGCCAGTGAGATCCAGCCCCCTGGATCTCACAGGCCGGAAGCTGTATGAGTAATACACACTGTATTACTCATACAGCCAATGCATTCCAATACAGAAGTATTGGAATGCATTGTAAGGGGATCAGACCCCAAAATTTGAAGTCCCAAAGTGAGACAAAAAAATAAAGTGAAAAAAAAGTTGAAAAAAAAAAGTTGAAAAAAAAAGTTTCCCCCCCAAAATTAAAAGTTTCAAGTAAAAAAAAAAGTAATTTCCCCCAAATAAAGTAAAAAAAATTGGTAACAAAAAGGTAAAAAAAAACATTAGGTATTGCCGCATCCGTATCGACCGTCTCTATAATCATATCACATGACCTAACCCCTCAGATGAACACTGTAAAAAATAAAAACTGTGCTAAATAAACCACAAAAAGTACAACAGTAAGCGATCAAAAAGGTGTATGCCCACGAAAATAGTACCAATCTAACCGTCATCTCATCCTGCAAAAAATTAGACCTTACCTAAGATAATCGCCCCAAAACTGAAAAAACTATGGCTCACAGACTATGGAGACACTAAAACATGATTTTTTTGTTTAAAAAATTATATTATTGTGTAAAACTTACATAAATGAAAAAAGTCTACATATCAGGTACTGCCGCGTCCGTAATAACCTGCTCTATAAAAATATCACATGACCTAACCCCTCAGGTGAACACCGTCACAAAATAAAAACGGTGTAAAAAAAGGAAACACTAAAACATGATTTTTTTTGTTTCAAAAATGAAATCATTGTGTAAAACTTACATAAACATACTAAACTGCCACCCTATCCTGTAGTTTCTAAAATGGGGTCACTTTTTTGGAGTTTCTACTCTAGAGGTGCAACAGGGGGGCTTCAAATGGGACATGGTGTCAAAAAACCAGTCCAGCAAAATCTGCCTTGCAAAAACCGTATGGCATTCCTTTCCTTCTGCGCCCTGCCGTGTGCCCGTACAGCGGTTTACGACCACATATGGTGTGTTTCTGTAAACTACAGAATCAGGGCCATAAATATTGAGCTTAGTTTGGCTGTTAACCCTTGCTTTGTAACTGAAAAAAAAAATATTAAAATGGAAAATCTGCCAAAAAAGTGAAATTTTGAAATTGTATCTCTATTTTCCATTAATTCTTGTGGAACACCTAAAGGGTTAACAAAGTTTGTAAAATCAGTTTTGAATACCTTGAGGGGTGTAGTTTCTAGAATGGGGTCATTTTGGGGTGGTTTCTATTATGTAAGCCTCATAAAGTGACTTCAGACCTGAACTGGTCCTTAAAAAGTGGGTTTTTGAAAATTTCTGAAAAATTTCAAGATTTGTTTCTAAACTTCTAAGCCTTGTAACATCCCCAAAAAATAAAATATAATTCCCAAAATGATCCAAACATGAAGTAGACATATGGGGAATGTAAAGTAATAACTATTTTTGGAGGTATTACTATGTATTATAGAAGTAGAGAAATTGGAACTTAAAAATTTGCTAATTTTTCAAAAAAAAATTATAAATAAAAATGATTTTTTTTTTTTTACTCCATTTTACCAGTGTCATGAAGTACAATATGTGATAAAAAAAACGATCTCAGAATGGCCTGGATAAGTCAAAGCGTTTTAAAGTTATCACCACATAAAGTGACACTGGTCAGATTTTCAAAAAATTGCCTGGTCCTTAAGGGGTTAAGAATGCTATTATTTTCCCTTATAACCATGTTATAAGGGAAAATAATAAAATCGACACCACACCTAACCAAGCCAAACCCGAACTTCTGTGAAGAAGTCTAGGTTCGGGTCTGGGTACCAAACATGCCGATTTTTCTCACGCGCGTGCAAAATGCATTAAAACGCTTTGCACTCACGCGGAAAAAATCATGCATTTTCCCGCGACGCACCCGCATCCTATCCGGCTCTCACACGCGACGCCCGTGTGAAAGAGGCCTAACAGGAATCCTATAAGGTCATGTCATTGATGGACATCCATGGGTCATTGGCTGGCAGTAACCAAGGGCATATGATGGGATAAACTGGCACTATCAAGCCATTAGGAGCCTGGCCATCCGTCCGTCCTGCGGTGATCACAGGGGCAGAGCGCCTGTGCCCATGAGATCACTGGGACCTACATGTACACAAGGCATTCCATGGCGTACAGTGCATGTATGACATTCTGTGCCATGGAAGTTTGTAGTCCACGTGTGGCTTGTATAGAAGAGCACGTATGTAGATGTGAAAGTGCAGATGGATGGAGCGGTCACTATGAATGCAGAAGTTTGTAAACGCGGTGGAAACCCTGAAAAGTGAACCTAAAGCCAGAAAGGGGAACAATGTACATGGGAAAGGTGCGCTTTTTATATACTCCGCAGAGTAACGAGTACATATAACGTGTACACATCGCATATACCGTAGCATAAGACACCAGGTACAGTGATGCCACAATTCCCGTAGGTTTTTCTAAATTCCTAATATACTTGTGTTTAAATTCCTAGCGATTTTCAAGATCTCTGCTTGCTGTTGCACTCTGTTTAGATCCAGAGGCTAAAAGGCTGAATATACTTTCATACTTCTCACAGCCCGGGGGGATGGGGAGGCCCACACTGAACTTGTTCTTCTCTTCTCCTCGTGAGAACATTGCATTTTCACGCAGTTGTCACTAGGGGGAGCTCAAAGCAAAGAGATTCTTACAGCTTCCATGGTAGTTGTATTAATTCCTATTCACTGAGCTCCCCCTAGTGGTGGCTGCAGGTAGCCAGCTTTCTAATAGAAGAGAAGTAGGAGACTTATCAATGTATTTGTTCAGAATAAGCGTCATATATTTAGCATTTGTTCCACTTTTTCCAACATAAAAGTCAGATAAAGTGGGTGAGGCCAAAGGCAACCTTTTTTTTTATTACAATTTGTATTTCATTAAAATTTCGTCCACTTGACAACTAACATAAATTCAACAGAAATCTGGGGCTTTCGGTATGTTCTGCATTGCCTGTGAGTGATTGACGCATATATACTGGGAAACTAGGTGTAGGGGGGGGGGGCCACACTAAATTTTGCTATAGGACCCTATGGGATCAGTGTACGCCCCTACCTGGACTGATACATTGTATATCAAAGGGTCAGGACAAGAGAACCGAGAATGGCAGCTGATGGCTCACAGAGGATTGTCTAGAACCCTCAGTGGGCAGCAGGGGCATAGCTAGGGGCATGCTCCAGGTGATGAATGCCAGGGGGCACCAACAAGCAATTCTTTGTTGGCCAGATGTCTACAGGAGTTCAATAGAGAAAAGAAATGTCCCACGGCGCAAAAACCACCCAGTGATTGGATTAGAATGAGGGTTCTTTTTTTTAAGCAAGCGGTACAACGCGTTTCGGGGATATACCCCTTCTTCAGGCACAAATGACTTGCATGGACACAGGGCCAGAGTAGTGAAATTAATCTTTGCCCCTGGTGTACCCAGATACATCAAGAGCAGCTGCACAAATGTATCTGCAGCCCAGGTTCCCCGAGCATTGTCTAGACTGGATACAATTGTATCAGAGAGCAGGGATAGTATCTACAGGTGTCCTGCCTCTGAATGCAAAGAAGAGCATCATTATTTACTGACAGCAAGCAGATATCTTGTTACTTATTTTCAAGGAGGGCCACATCAGCTTTATGGTTGCCTTCAATCTATGTAATTATCTGTGGTCACTAAAGAACAGACAATCTAATGAGGACTCTAGTAGGGACCAGAGCCATAAGGCAAGCCGGACATGCTGACACTTGTAGTACACATCACCTCTGGGACATGGCTGCTGCAAGATCCTCCCCAAAGGACAATTTAGTGAGGACTTGGCCCGGTTGGGTGCAGTCTCACGAGGCTTCTGCCTGAATTTAAGACGTTGCCATCACAGAGAGAGTATCTATAGAAGCCTTGCTCCTCACCGGACGAGTCTTCACTAGATTGTCTGCTGGGAAGAGTCTTGCAGCGGCCATGTCTCGGAAATGAGGCATTGCTACAAGTGTCAGCACATACTGCTTTCTTTATAGTGTCCGGACATCACGCGGGCCACATAAAATGAATTGGCAGGCTGGATTCGGCACATGGGCCTTGAGTTTGTCACATGTTGTAAATCAGGGAGAATTATAACAATGCCTTTAATCTTAGTTTACATAAAACTCATCAATATCAGATTGGTGGAGGTCCAAGCCCTGGCACCCCTGCCGGTCAGCTGTTTGAGGAAGCCTTGGCGCTCACCGGAGCTCAAAGCTTACTTAGCACATTGCCGTTTATTGCATAGCGGCTATGCTGGGTATTGCAGTTGAGCCTCATTCACTTGAAGGGGACTGAGCTGCGACTAGGGCATGTGACCGATGAACGTGATGTCACATAGCCTAGAAAGAGGCCACAGCTCTCATGGACCGCAGTGGCCCCTTCATACAGCTGATGGAGTCTGAACCCCACCAATCTGATATTGATGACCTATGCTTTAGGATAGGCCATCAATATAAAAATTGTAATACAGTTTCCAAATGTTATCACCTGCTGCGTGTATTCGCTGTTGAATAAGTTCTTCACATCGATGTCACTGCCATCTTCGGTGCAGTCGCTGTAGTCCCCACCAAGACGACTTATTGTTTCCTGTTGTTGAGGGGGTAAATGAACACAGCCTTACGGAAGTGCTACGTTTACAATATGTATGATACATGGGAGTTAAAAAAGGATACAATGTAATGTTCAGTCCAGGAAGAAATCAGTGCGGAGAGTCCAGGGCTCTGAACATGAGGGGACCGTCTCCTGAGCACTTGTGTCACAGTGGCCGGGGGTGAAAATACCCAAATCTCAGTCTTGCAACCTCCATGACCATGTCTCAAGCACTGCTCTCCTCATCAACTACACACAGTGGTGCTGTTAGCAGTTTTACGCACTCAAAACTCCTGACAGACTCCCATTAATATAAAATGATCTTATGTTGGGTTTACACATATAGATTTTAGCCCCAAATCTGAAAAAAGCTGTAATTAATTACCAATGTGACTGTTGGAGCCTTTATATGCTGGAATATTTAGCTTTGATCTTGACAATATTACCAGAAAATATATAGCAGCACTATGTATCATAATGGAGTAGAGGGTGAGGGTTTCTCATCTGATGATTCCACTCTTTAAGTAGGTACACTCACTATGGGCAGGGTCGGCTTTAGGTGTAGCTGAATCATAGGGTCAAAGACTCGCAGTGCTCTGCCATCTGTAGAGCGTGTATATCCAGATCACCATTTGCAGAAGTGCTGACGTTGTCTTTAGTATCTGAGAAATAGTTACTCCCATTTCCATAGATAATTAGGTCAAACCTTACTACCACTTACTAGCTTAACTGCATGCTTATGAAACCGTATTTACAGTTTTCTCTGTTTTGTTTCAGTTTTATGCAATTGATTGCATTGAATTCATCTTTTCAATATTAACTGTTGCCACTAGATGGCTCTGTAGCACCATACTTTAGGGGAAGGTAATATAAAGTGCTACTGTCAGGTGAGGAAGTGTGTGGCTGAATCCACATGGTAGGCAGAAGATCATGTTACCAAGTAAAGCAGTGAGCTAGACCCTAAGACAAAGCTGATAAAGGGGGCACCTCAGCAGATACATTAGCTTTTAATTGAACCTCTGTGAGACATGCCCGTGGTGGCTGAGAGATTTTAGAACAGGAGTCAACAACCAATGTTTATAGTACTAGTATATAAGATAGACTGTAACCCTAAGTTCACACCTGAGCGTTTTACAGCGCGTTCCTACGCGCTGTAAAACGCTCAACAAGGAGAAGCCAATGCTTCCCTATGGGAATGGTTCTCACCTGGGCGTTTTACAGCGAGTACGATCGCGCTGTAAAACGCCCGACGCTCAAAAAAGTTCTTGAGCTTCTTTGGGGCGTTTTGTTGCGCGTTCCCGTACATAGACTTTCGGGAACGCGCGACAATAGGCGTTTACTTGTCTCTGTATGCGCGATTGTAAACGCCCGTACAATCGCGCATACAGAGCGCTCCATCGCGAACGCTCAGGTGTGAACCCAGGGTAAGGGGTGGACTGAGACCTTTAAATATTATGGTTCCTTTTCATTGGAACTGCTTAGTTAAAGGGGTTTTCCTAGTGTTTTATACTGATGACCTATAACAAGATAGGCCATCAGTATTTTATCCAAGGGGACCTGACTTCTGCCCCCATCCCCTCTTGATTTGGGGAGGATTGGGGGCTCAGGTGCAGCTTACCAAGTGGCCCGAACCACCTTCTCTGCTGATAGTAGGGCCTGGGCGTCGACATTCCATGCACTCTCCCTGCAGACTGTGACCTGTTTACCAGTTAAGGTGTGCTATCCTGATTGTCTACCCTTGTACTGTACCTCTGCCCATTTACCGACTCTGATTCTCCACTGCTAGCCCTGACAGTGTTCTGCCTCGCTGTGTGTTGTAATTATTGTTGATGGTGGAGTGCACCATAACCTAACTTGGCATAATTAGCAGATGGACTCCAATCAAGGTGTAGAAACACTTCAAAGATGATCAAGAGAAATGGTAGGCCCCAGAGCTAAATTTCAACTACCTAGGAAGGGTCTGAATACTTGATAAATTAGCAAAACATTTAAAAAATTCTGTTTTCATTTTCTCATTAAAAAAATTATAACAAAATATACATAACAAAATTTGAAAAAAGTGAAAGGGTCTGAAGACTTTCCAAATAAATGCATGCATGTATGCAGCTGTGGGTGGCTTGTTATTCATTCCTTGAAGGTTAATGGCCTAGAGGTTGCAAGGACCGTGGGCAATCGTAAACATGTGGCTGGTCCAACCCTCTGAGAAGTATCTATGTTAGGCTGTGGCAGGCGATAGCCTCCCAGAAACCTATAGTAGCAAAGATGGTTTGACTAAAACTGACGCACATAGGGTCTAGTGGTGTGACGTACAGCCCTGGTAAAAATCTGCTAAATGTTTAAGTACAAGATTCCATCTGTTTGTAACCACCAAGCGTATTGAACCACTGAATATGACAGCAACCACCAAGCATGTTGTACCTCTGCGCGTGAGAAGTAGAAACTGAAAACCAATTATAATTTGTTCTGAGAATTACTATACATCTCATGCAGCCCACCAGACCCCTAGTCTGTACTGATGAGGAGGAACAACTCTGAACCTTCACTGGGGAGTCCAGTAACATCTCAAGGCAGAAGTGTTAGACTTACATCAAATGTATTCTAAACTTGTGTGACGTTTGATAAATATCACAAATTATGGCAACACAGAATCCTGGAAAACTGACTTTAAACCCCCATCGTGATAAATCTCCCCCAGAGTTTTTGTCTCTCAAGAGGAGATCTATTTTGCAGACTTATTCTCCTGCATCATTGCCCTAAGGAATGCAAACTAGCTTGACCTCCACAAGGTAAATCAGTATCATCATGGTGGTAATAACTCCCAATTAATCCAGAGCAACAACAGCATAACGAGGTTTTTCATCTAAATATATTGTGAACCTATAGTGAAAGAAATCTGATAAAGTGAGGAACTGCACTGTGCAATGTGTCCATTGCTACTGGTCAGTCAGTGCACAGATGTTTGGCATGAGGAAGCCTAGGCACTCTGCTGAAGATGGAGAACAGAGAAAGAGGGTTACTAATTTCTACTACATACAGTTGCAAGAAAAAGTATGTGAACCCTTTGGAATGATATGGATTTCTGCACAAATTGGTCATAAAATGTGATCTGATCTTCATCTAAGTCACAACAATAGACAATCACAGTCTGCTTAAACTAATAACACACAAAGAATTAAATGTTACCATGTTTTTAATGAACACACCATGTAAACATTCACAGTGCAGGTGGAAAAAGTATGTGAACCCCTAGACTAATGACATCTCCAAGAGCTAATTGGAGTGAGGTGTCAGCCAACTGGAGTCCAATCAATGAGATGAGATTGGAGGTGTTGGTTACAGCTGCCCTATAAAAAACACACACCAGTTCTGGGTTTGCTTTTCACAAGAAGCATTGCCTGATGTGAATGATGCCTCGCACAAAAGAGCTCTCAGAAGACCTACGATTAAGAATTGTTGACTTGCATAAAGCTGGAAAGGGTTATAAAAGTATCTCCAAAAGCCTTGCTGTTGATCAGTCCACGGTAAGACAAATTGTCCATAAATGGAGAAAGTACAGCACTGCTGCTACTCTCCCTAGGAGTGACCGTCCTGTAAAGATGACTGCAAGAGCACAGCGCAGACTGCTCAATGAGGTGAAGAAGAATCCTAGAGTGTCAGCTAAAGACTTACAAAAGTCTCTGGCATATGCTAACATCCCTGTTAGTGAATCTACGATACGTAAAACACTAAACAAGAATGGATTTCATGGGAGGATACCACAGAGGAAGCCACTGCTGTCCAAAAAAAACATTGCTGCACATTTACAGTTTGCACAAGAGCACCTGGATGTTCCACAGCAGTACTGGCAAAATATTCTGTGGACAGATGAAACCAAAGTTGAGTTGTTTGGAAGAAACACACAACACGATGTGTGGAGAAAAAGAGGCACAGCACACTAACATCAAAACCTCATCCCAACTGTGAAGTATGGTGGGGGGGCATCATGGTTTGGGGCTGCTTTGCTGCGTCAGGGCCTGGACGGATTGCCATCATCGAAGGAAAAATTAAATCCCAAGTTTATCAAGACATTTTGCAGGAGAACTTAAGGCCATCTGTCCACCAGCTGAAGATCAACAGAAGATGGATGTTGCAAAAGGACAACGACCCAAAGCATAGAAGTAAATCAACAACAGAATAGCTTAAACAGAAGAAAATACACCTTCTGGAGTGGCCCAGTCAGAGTCCTGACCTCAACCCGATTGAGATGCTGTGGCATGACCTCAAGAAAGCGATTCACACCGGACATCCCAAGGATATTGCTGAACTGAAACAGTTCTGTAAAGAGGAATGGTCAAGAATTACTCCTGACCGTTGTGCACGTCTGAGCTGCAACTACAGGAAACGTTTGGGTGAAGTTATTGCTGCCAAAGGAGGTTCAACCAGTTATTAAATCCAAGGGTTCACATACTTTCTCCACCTGCACTGTGAATGTTTACATGGTGTGTTCAATAAAAACATGGTAACATTTAATTCTTTGTGTGTTATTAGTTTAAGCAGAATGTGATTGTCTATTGTTGTGACTTAGATGAAGATCAGATCACATTTTATGACCAATTTGTGCAGAAATCCATATCATTCCAAAGGGTTCACATACTTTTTTTTGCAACTGTATCTGTCCCGTACTGCAATATGGATGAGATTTTTCTAAAAGAATAAATATCCCTGTTAGTTCCCGTATGTTTATTTTTATACATTATATGTAGATTTTAGCATTGAACCTACTTTTCTCATGCCAATAGAGGTCTCCACACCAGGCCGGATGTTAAACCCACCCTCATCCATAAAGGCTGGTTCATTGGGACCATGGACCAGGACACGTGCTCCAGCCACAGTTGATAGTAATGGAATATAATCATGCTGCTCTATGTGCAGGACAAGACTTAATCCTGAAAGACAAAGGGGGGAAAAAATAATTAATTAGTCAAGACAACGAATATACTTCAAATATCACATTTCATCTTGGAGGCAGTATTATAGTAGTTATATTCTTGTACATAGGAGCAGTATTATAGTAGTTATATTCTTGTACATAGGAGGCGGTATTATAGTAGTTATATTCTTGTACATAGGAGGCAGTATTATAGTAGTTATATTCTTGTACATAGGAGCAGTATTATAGTAATTATATTCTTGCACATAGGAGGCAGTATTATAGTAGTTATATTCTTGTACATAGGAGGCAGTATTATAGTAGTTATATTCTTGTACATAGCAGTATTATAGTAGTTATATTCTTGTACATAGGAGCAGTATTATAGTAGTTATATTCGTGTACATAGGAGGGCGTATTATAGCAGTTATATTCTTGTACATAGGAGGATAGATTATAGTAGGTAGTTATATTCTCTTATATAGGAACAGTATTATAGTATTTATATTCTTGTACATAGGAGCAGTATTATAGCAGTTATATTCCTGTATATAGGAGGCAGTATTATAGTAGTTATATTCTTGTACACAGGAGGCAGTATTATAGTAGTTATATTCCTGTACATAGGGGCAGTATTATAGTAGTTATATTATTGTACATAGGAGCAGTATTATAGTAGTTATACTCTTGTACATAGGAGCAGTATTATAGTAGCTATATTCTTGTACATAGGAGCAGTATATAGTAGTTATATTCTTGTACACAGGAGGCAGTATTATAGCAGTTATATTCCTATATATAGGAGGCAGTATTATAGTAGTTATATTCTTGTACATACGAGGCAGTATTATAGTAGTTATATTCTTGTACATAGGAGCAGTATTATAGTAGTTATATTTTTGTACATAGGAGGCAGTATTATAGTAGTTATATTCTTGTACATAGGAGCAGTATTATAGTAGTTATATCCTTGTACTTAGGGGCAGTATTATAGTAGTTATATTCTTGCACATAGGAGCAGTATTATAGTAGTTATATTTTTGTACATAGGAGGTAGTATTATAGTAGTTATATTCTTGTACATAGGAGCAGTATTATAGTAGTTATATTTTTGTACATAGGAGACAGTATTATAGCAGTTATATTCCTGTATATAGGAGGCAGTATTATAGTAGTTATATTCTTGTACATAGGAGCAGTATTATAGTAGTTATATTTTTGTACATAGGAGGTAGTATTATAGTAGTTATATTCTTGTACATAGGAGCAGTATTATAGTAGTTATATTTTTGTACACAGGAGGCAGTATTATAGCAGTTATATTCCTGTATATAGGAGGCAGTATTATAGTAGTTATATTCTTGTACATAGGAGCAGTATTATAGTAGTTATATTTTTGTACATAGGAGCAGTATTATGGTAGTTATATATTTGTACATAGGAGCAGTATTATAGAAGGTATAGTTTTGGATTACATAGATTGAGTTTTGACAAACCATTTTTCATGCCCGGCATAGAAGAGTTCCATGTTTCACTTTCAGGACGATTGTGATTGAATGTGTAGCAGTTTCCATAGATCGGATGGTGAAAGTGTGAGTAATTCCTGGTGGTATGAAAAATAAATTGTTATTTTGACATTTTACACACCATTTATTTTGCTGTTTAGTTGATCAGAGGATGACAGAGCTGATGTTATGTGATACATGATGAATGGCTGAGCTGTGGTTACTTCTAGAGTCTTCCACGTCACAATAACCTCTCATGTAGATCATAGTTTAGATTAGAAATTTCGCAATCGACTTGTGACAAAGCTGGCTTGTTATGACAGTGTCTTGTTTAACTCATTAATGATACTTTTTTTATTTTATTTTTTACTTTTTATAGCCATCTCTTGTTCACAGTCATGTTCTATAAATTTCATGACTACTGATGAAACTTTTTTCTGCTGCTTACCCGTCGGTCAGGCAGGGCTCCTCATTAAATCTGCAGGAAAATATGAAGTTCTCCAATTGCTCCCCATTGGTGTTATCTGTTTTAGGAACTCTAGCCAGGATATTAATATATTGAAAACGATACCATTCCCGAATGGCGTCTACTCCTGAGCTGTAAGTCTTGTAGTAACAGTCTCCTCCTGTATCATTACACTGTGAGGAAAACATATCTTCAGTAAGTAAAAAACAAATAGTCCAAAAACTTTGGTCACACTCACCTCATCGATTTCCCCCCCCCCCCCCCCATGTTAATGCTTTCCAGGTCTCTACTTCCTGGTCTCTACTTCCTGGTCTCATCCAACAGAAGAAGTTCTCTTTCAGATCAGGAAGTAGAGACTGGCTGGGAACCTGGAAACGACTGAAGCAGTGGGGGATTATAAAGGGAATATCACTTATTTTACACATTTATGCATTTTGTAGCGCCAATTCAGGGTTTATATAATTGATATATTCTTTTTTGCAGGTTGGATTTATTAAAAAGTTGATTTTCGAAAGTTTATTTATTTTTTTAAATTGTTATACTGTTGACAGTTCTCACTGAAGATCCAGTTAAATATTATTATATTTATAATGAAAAGAAAAATATTGTCAAGTTCCTTTAGGCAGTTACAATTTAACTTTTTTTATTTTTTATTTATAATGTATCTGCTGTAGGCTAACGCTTTATGCACTAGATCACAAACTATTGGTTAGACAATCTATGGACCCTAAATTAGACAGTCTAGATCAGAAGTTCTTCATTAATCAGTCTAGATCAGACGCGCTAGATTGGAGGTCTAGATCAAAAACTCCTGATCACTGTAGATTAGAGACCGTTGGTTAGGCAATCTAGATCAGGCAGTCTAAATCAGACACTTTAGACCTGAAGCTCTTCATTAGGTAATCTAAATCAGATTTACTAGATCAGGCACTGTAGATCAGATACTCTAGATGAAAGTCTATTGATAAGGCAATCTAAATCAGGTTCTCTGTTTCAAACACTTTAGATCATTCTAGATCAGAAGGGCATGATTAGGTAATCTAGATCAAACATCATACAACAGAAAGTCTTGATCAAGCTCTCTAGATTATTTTGCTTGCTTCTACCATATTTAGCTAGGTATTCTCACCAGTTTAAAACCGAAGTTCCAGTCCTGTCGTTTGACTTCCATTGTTTCATTTTCACTGTTGTCCAAACTTCGGGCGCGCCTATGAAGTATTTCTCCTCCAACGGGTATCTTTTCAAGAGGGTAAGGAAGAGGTGCTTCGGCTTCACGCCTCCTCCTATTCGTATTGGTCCTTCCATGTTCATTAGTATAATTATACCCATATAGGGTTAAAAGAGTCTCGTGTGTGGCCCTATCCAGTTTGTCTAGGTCATTCTGGATAGCCTGGTATCTGGGGATTAAGAGGGACCAAAATAACGTTAGTCATGCTCATCTACCAATCAACGTATAAATCACATTCACAGGGCCAGTGTCACCACCAGACATCTGAGAAGCTCTGACAGACGTCCTTCAGAACCTCCTCCTTGAGGTTCCTTTTGTTTTGCTTTCATTTTCTCATCTCGTTAGCCTCTCTCAGCTGTCATGTAGTTGCACTGATTGCATCCCTTTAAATCCCTTCCCATACTGCATCACTTTGCGGTTTATATTACTTCCTGGAGTGTGTGCATGCTGATGCTACTACTGAGTCTTCTACAGATTAGTTTTGTTCATTCATTAGTGTTTTCCTGTTTGCTGGATCCCAGGTGACCCTGACTCCCTCCGTATCAAGTGTAGGGAGCCGGTGGTTGTGTCCCCTCACTATTATAGGGTGTTCAGGTGTTATACAGTCGAGGTACGAGGATATGCGATCATCTACCATTGGGATTTTCGCATAGGCTGAGCAGTTAGGGAGAGAGCCAGGTCTGTTGCAGGGCTCTCTCTTTTGTTCCTTAGTTTTGGATCCAGTCAGTCGGATGTTCATTTTGTGTCTTCTAGTTTTCTGTACACCTTCCGTGACAGCCAGCCATAGAGCCTATGGACACATCAGCCATTCTTGCTGAAGGGGGCTCCACCATGAAACCTAATATTATTTGTATAACAGCATGATTTAGATACTGTATAGCAGTATTATTAGAGAACGTCACATAAGGTAGAGCTGTGATGTGTTTACTGTATGGTGGTATTATTTGAGCACCGTATTATTGAGTAGTACGGGGGTGCACAGGGCAACCTCCAACGTAGTCTACAACCTGGCACCATCCAATGGTTCCATTAAATGATACTTGACTATTTCTGTTACTGATGCGGTTTAGAGGGAACCTTTCGGTAGGTTTGGGGTCACTAAACCACCAGCGTGTCATTATGCAGCTTGGGCTTAGTGTTCGGTGGCTCCGGGCACATGTGCATTGTGCCGATGAAGCCAGACAATACACCGCGACTCTGTATGAGGCCGATCTGCAGTGCATGCGCAGTAAAGTGAGATGCACTGTCCCCGGCTTCACTGCACATGCGCCACCAGCACAATCCCTGCCTCATGCCTTCGTCACTAATTCCAGTGCCTCATGAGTGCACTTGGCGACAGCGGGATGGCGCATGCGCATTACTCTCCAGGCAATGAGGTCAGACAGCAATGGTGTCATCAATCAAGACAGAGATGGAGGTGGGAGCAGGGATTTTGTCCGACAACCTGAGAAGCTTCTGCCATCGGGACCGCTCCACTGGAAACTCATTTGCATAATCAGAAAAAGCTTTTATTATACGTGTAATTAGACCATGGCACACATCAATAAAAGTATATTTGCTAACGTTCTTCACACTCCTACCAGTCATTTTAATTAATTGTAAATGGCTTCGACGGCCTTCCCTTAAAGAGTACCTGTCAGCAGGATCAACCCAATTAAACAAGATATGTGGTGAGGGGGTTGATCCTGCTGATATCAATAATAGCTGCCTTGTGAAAATAGGTGGCGGCGTTCCTGAGAAAAAAATTAGGGTTTCAGCGGACTGAGGGGCCTGGCCAGCACTGGAATGCCAGGGGTCCAGACCCTGCCCCTCGGTGCACTGAAGCTCTCATCTGCACAAAGAATAACGCTTTTTTTCTTGGGAAACCACAACCGATTTTCACAAGACAGGTATCTGTTTCATCAGAAGGATCAACCCTACCAGGCAGTATATCTTGTTTAATAGGGTGTTATCCTGCTGTCAGATGTTCTTTAAAGAATGGGACTAATGTTGGGATTAGTTTCTGTCCACTTATATTTCAGCTATTTCACTGCTGCCTCTCCTGTGCCTTACCTGTAGGGGTTCAGGGTGCACACAGTCACAGCCGGGTAAAGTAACTTGTCTGAATTGACGTTTACGTTGATGCGCACTGGGTAACTGAAGTACTGTCCGAAGAGAAGTCCAAACTGCCAGTACATCAGCCCGAAGGTGGCCAGAAACAAGACGAGCCAAAAAGCGGTTTTCATGCGGTTGTTTCGGGAACATACCAGACGGATGGCACCATGAATGGTCGTATTGCTGCAAAAGAACTCAAAGAGTTCCCGGTATGAGGAATAAAACTCAATGAGTCCCTCCTTCGCCTTTTTCTCCTCTGAAGACATCCTGGAGAAAAAAAAACCCCACAAAGAATAAATAAAAAATTATTTAAAAAAATACAGGACAGTTTTAGGGCTTCTACTATAGCTAGACCACATGTGGTTCTGCTGAACCAAACTAGCTCTGTTGACATCTTCACCATGGCTTCTGTTCACAACGGTGCTGGATCTGTCTGACTGACTGATAATGGGGTCCATCTGGTTTCTGCCATGGTTTCCAGTAATTTTGACAGCAAGAATGGAATAGCATGTTGCTATACTCTTGATGTCAAATATGATAGGATTGCTGCCAAAAGCTCTGAATCTATCCTCCAATGCAGCTGTGAACATAGCCTTCGATACTGATTGATAGATTTCAACAGTAGTCTCAGTACTAAGTAAAATCAACCAGCTTGGTTCTACTTTAAGCAAGGGGAAGGTTGGGGTCCACCAAATGTCTAACCAACAGCCAACCAGCTGTTTCCGTAACTCCATCCACTCTGGCCATGGTTTAAGAAGGTTACTCCAATCTCAGCCATGAAAGACTGAGAGAAGAATAGCCCTTTAACATGGCACAAAACCCCTAGGCTTGCATCTTATATCTTCAGCCTTAAAGGGGTTGTCTAGTCATTAACATTTAAAAAAAGCTTCCCTGGTCCACATTGGTCTCTACCTTCTGTTCTCTCAGCCAATCACTGGCTTGAACGGTTAACCACGGTGTCCAGTGATTGGCTGTGTGGTTATTTCCTGTGTCAAAAATAGGAATAGGAACTAAGCAGTGGCCGGGTTGGGGGTGGCCCCAACGCTACGCTGGGTCCCCTGGACACCGTCGAGGTGTCATTATGTGTTGCTGCCCTCCAGAAGAGTTAGTAAGGTGTGGTGCACCCCAATGGGAATTAAGTCCAGAGAGTCAGGGTCTGCAGTTAACCAGTGTGCTTCTTTACTGGAGGAATTCAGGTGCAGAACAATACAGGCGAGGCATAGGGCTGGCTTCTCCAGTCTTCTTCCTGGCAGAAGAAGGGTTTGATGCTGAGGAAAGGCCTGAGCTAGCTGTCCTTCTCTCTCCCAGAAGGCTAGTAACCTGGTCAAAGGGTGGAGGCCCACGGTCTGTAACTCAGTAGTCCGGGCGACTCTTTGGTCACAGGGCTGACTGACTAATAATGGAGTCCATCTGGGTTCTGCCATGGTTTCCAGTAATTTTGACAGCAAGAATGGAATAGCATGTTGCTATACTCTTGATGTCAAATATGATGGGATTGCTGCCAAAAGCTCTGAATCTATCCTCCAAACAAGTCTAGCTTTTTACCTCCAAAATATGCTCTTCTTTAAACCCAATGGCAGTTGCGGAAAATGACTAGCTTCTCATTCAAAGTCCCCAAAGTCTCTCAGTATTCATTAAACCTTTTCACGGAGCCTCGCAAATACAGTGCAAATCAACTGGCTATCACAACATATAAAATGCAGTTACACAGTACTAACCAGTGCAAGTTCTGTCAGCCCACTAAACCGTTTTTTTATTTATTTTTTGGTTAATAATAATCCCTACACTGCGAGCTCCCTATACATAAGCTAAATATTCATTTTTGTTCAGTAGATTTTGTTAAAAAGCAATTTTTATAATATGTAAATTAACTTGCTACCAGCAAGTATGGCGGCTACTTGCTGGTAGCAGCCGCATCCTCCGATCCTAATGACGCCCCCTCCGCTGTGTGATTGACAGGGCCAGGGAACGGGATCGTTCTCTGCTGGCCCTGTTTGAATTCAAAATATCGCGCCTGCGCTGTACCTGTCTTTAATCGGCACACAGAGGCGGCCGCTCTCTCGCCCGCTCCATCCTCAATGCGCCTGTGCCGGGTGTAGATGTGATGTCATCGGCGCAGGCGCATTGAGGATGGAGCGGCCGACAGAGCGGCCGCCTCTCAGTGCGCCTGCGCCGATTAAAGACGGGTACGGTGCAGGCGCGATATTTTGAATTCAAACAGGGCCAGCAGAGAACGATCCCGTTCCCTGGTTCTGAACGGATCCCATCATCTGCATTATAGGAGCGGATCCGTCTGTGCAGACACCAGACGGATCCGCTCTCAACGCAGGTGTGAAAGTAGCCTAATCCTGCATATGCACCACAGATTCTATAATCAGCATCAGCGCATGCACAGTAATCATCTCTGCAGCTGGAAAACTCAAAAGAGATGTACCGCGCATGCGCAGATCATGAAACTACAGCACATGTACAGGATAAGGAGGCAGGCAAGCGGTCAATGTCACTCAAAGGGAGGGGTTGTGGCAGACACTGGAAAGTTAAGGGGCTAGGGCCCACCCCACTAAATGACCAACCTGCCTATTTATACAGCAATTCATCCCCAGGTCTTGTATACAGTGCGGGACCTCAGGACAGCTGGGTGACAACCTTTGTAGGAGCTGTAATGGCAGGTCACCAGGTAGGTTAGTAAATAGACTTAGACGTAGGCGGCCTCTTATGTGCAATATTACCAGTAAGTGGACAGGCAGGTTATTAACGATGAATCATCCAGAAATGACGGCATGTTCCCAGCTCAGTGTAAGGACAGAATATGTTATTAGTATATTAATAGATATAATACCTGTGTGTGACATCTGCCGGGATGCTCCATCATCCCTGCCAAAACGGGAACACTAACATGATCAGATCCATGCCTCCGGTGCCAGGGCCGTAAACTGAAGCTACCAGTGCAACAACTGTAACAGTGCAACCATCTACCATGTGCCATTTGCAGTACTCAAGTTGTCTTACATGGTGGTGGGACCACTGCCCCCCCCCCCCCCCCCGGGCACCAGCGCCCTTGTGCAAAAATTGGCCTGCACCCCCTATAGTTACACCTCTAGTCAAATCTGACGATTAATTTCAATTGAGACAGTTCAGCGTCTATAAGCCACTTAAACGGGTCTTCCGGTACTTAGATATAGAGATGGCCTTGTGGTTCGCCCGGCGGTCAGTTCGCGGCTAAATTTACGCATTCGCGATTCGCCAAACATGTGAACATATGGCGATATTCGCACGCTCCATATTTTTTAGCATAGCGCTGAACTTTGACCCATGACACATCCAACAGGTGGGACAGGACAGCCAATTGAGACGTTTCAGCACATGGACACCCCTCCAACCTATAACAGAACCTGATGTGGCAGCCATTTTACATTATGTGTTTTGCCAGTGTAGGGAGAGGTTGCATGTTAGAGCAGGGACAGTTAGGGACACCAAAGTCCTGTTAAGGACTAGTATAGGTGTGCTATTGATAGGTGTGATATAGAGGGGTGTAATATACTTATAATATATAGAAACATAGAAAGTATATTATAGTGTATTTGTATTGTGCAGCAGTTGTTTGCAGTTGTGCTGCAATACTGCAGCTATACAGAGGGACAAACGCTATTGGAGTAGCTACTTGCAATGGGTGTGATATACCTATTGCCCCAAAAAAAACAGCTTGAGAGCTGCAATATACCTTCTTCCACAAAATCCTGATTGAGGGGTGCTATATACCTGTTTCTGCCAAATACTGATTGAGGGGTGCTATATACCTGTTTCCGCCAAATACTGATTGAGGGCTGCAATTTACCTTCTTCCACAAATACTGCTCTTCTCTACCTTCTCTACAGACTTAGGCAGAGGGTCATTTAGAAAATGACAGGCAGAGGAAGAGGCAGGCCGTTCCGCAGGGGTGGTAGGGGTCGGGCAGGTGGACCAGGCCGGAGCCTAAGTGGGAAGTTGGAGAAGGTGCGTGCGATAACTTCAAAGGGCGCACCAGAGTTGGTTGAGTGGCTCACTCAGTCTTCCGCTCCTGCACCCTCCTCATCCTATGTATCTGCACCCTCCTTACTCTCTGCTGTATGCACACCCAAAGACACCACCACCATAGCCCCTCCAGTCAGAGGAATTATTTTCCCAACCATTCCCAGACTATACCGATGCGCAGCCATTCTTGGCATCTGATGAGGAAGAGGAGGTAGCAACAGCCGCCACCCAGCAGTCTGACGACAGTACGCAGATCAGCCCAAGGAGGGTGGTACCCGCTGTTGCTGCCTACTCCGAGATATCTAATGTCAGTGGTGGTGAAGGTGATGATGATGACGTGTCGCTGGACTTTATGTGGGTGCCCACAAGAGAGGAAGAAAAGGGGAGTTCAGAGGGAGAGAAGGAGCAGCAGATAGTGAGGAGAAGGAGGAGAAGCAGGCAGAACTTACAGTGCACAGGACTGGAGGCAATAAGCAGACTGCAAATGTATCTGGAGCGAGCCATCCACCATGCACAGTCACATCTTGCGCTCCCAGGATGCCGGCACATGGCTCCACAGTGTGGGCTTTTTTTAACGTGTCCGCTGCTGATAATAGTGCTGCATCTGCAGCCTGTGCTGTCAACATGTAAGTCGCGGTAAGCCCAACACTCACCTAGGGACGACCGCCTTAAGAAGGCACCTGGCCTCCCATCACCGAGCCCAGTGGGAGCAACGCCGTCAGTAGCCACAAAGCCACACTCCCGGCGCTCCATGTCCTGCCTCTTCTCCTTCTCCTCTCTCCTCCCATTTGTCCTCCAGTCCACCTTCCACCGTGCCATCTTCGCATTCATCTGGCATAAGGCAGGCTTCCGTGGCCCAAATGTTCGAGCGTAATAAAATGATGACGCCGGACAATCCTCTTGCCCAACGGCTGACCGCTGGCTTATCGGAACTGCTAGCCTGCCAACTACTGCCATATAAATTGGTGGACTCCCTTTAGAAAATTTGTGGCCATTGGCACACCGCAATGGAAGGTCCCGGAAGAAAATATTTCTCTAAGAAGGGCATTCCTGAACTATATGACCACGTTCAGCGGAAAGTTAATATATCTCTGGCACACAATGTCGGTGCCAAGATACATCTAACCACAGACACGTGGTCTAGCAAACACGGGCAGGGAAGGTATATAACATTTACTGCCCACTGGGTGAACCTTCTGAAGATCGTCAACCATGTAACCAGTGGCACCCGTGTGGATTTGATGTTACTGCCACGGAATGCATGCAGGCCTGTCACTTCTTCTTCTCCTACTGCATCCTCTGTCTCCTTCTCGGCTGACTCCTCCTTTTCCACTGCTACCCCCTCTTCCACTGCACCCCCCAAGCTCCCCAGAACCTATTCGACGTGCCAGGTGAGACGTTGCCATGCTGTGCTGCGTCTGTTGTGCCTGGAAGCCAAGAGCTACACCGGTCCTGCACTCCTTTCAGCTCTGCGGTCACAGGCCGATCAGTGGCTAACCCTGCTCAATTTGACAGTTGGTAAAGTGGTGTGCGACAATGGTGCCAATTTGTTGAGCGTGCTGAAACAGGGCAAAATGACACATGTGCCGTGCATGGCACACGTCCTGAACTTAGTCTTGCAGCGATTCGTTGCTAAATACTCCGGGGTCCAGGATGTCTTGCGGCAGGCCAGGAAAATCTCTGGCCATTTTAGAATATCTTACACGGCCATGGCTCGCTTTGCTGATGTTCAGCGGCGACACCACTTGCCCGTCAGACGTCTGATTTGTGACTGCCCAAGGCACTGGAACTCCACCTTGTATATGCTTGATAGGCTGCTCCAGCAGAAACGTGCCGTTAACGACTACCTGTACGAACTCTGCGGCAGGACAGGTTTTGGGGAGCTTGGTTTCTTTTCACTGGTCCAGTGGCTGCCCATTTGCGGCGCATGCAGACTTTGCGGCCATTTGATGAGATCACCTGTGACGAAACCAACCTCGCCACGGTGTTTTGGAGGGGGCTGGTTGCTAGCCTCTTGCCTCAGGATTATGGCCCATACTAACGTTAAAGAAAACAGACCGGCCGCACAGCTTAAATCTGTCTTTGGAATTGTGTTTTATGTTATTATGCGTTTGGTTAAATTGTATGTTATGTGAGGGCACCCAGATAGCTAATATTATTGTATTCGTGTATTCTGAGTGCCATTCACCTAATGATATGCACTCAGACTTGAGCTATCTGGGGATATGTTAAATGTCTGTGTTTGCTGTGGGGGTGTGCCATTGTGTGTTTGGGTGGTGATTCCTGTCCTGTTGTCTCCACGTGTGTATTGGTGTTTTCCCTTTGTCCTGAGACATAATTGGATTGCTCCTCGGGTGTCGCCAGGCAGAGAGGAGGAAACCATGATGCATTGTGGGGATGTGTTGTGTCTGTGTATCCTGAATTTCTGCATATCTGTCCTGTGTCGCAGTCTCCATTCTGGTCCCCTAAGGGCGTGGCCACCAGATGGGGACCTGCATAAATACGGGCGGGTAGCCCTCAATAAAGTGTTCCTGTTTTATCCTTCATCATGCTGAGACTGGTGTTTGGATAACTGATCAAACTGGGGGATTGCTATACGCTGACGATTTGCTATACTCCCCTCGCATAACTACTAGCTCTTGTAAGAGCTGTTCCTGCTCTCTGGCTGTAGGAGAGGTTCACCCATTGGAGCCTGGAGCCTTGTAGTAGGTCCAGCGTGGGTGGAGGACGGTGAGACCCCAACCAAGCTGCGGCGGTTCGTGGGGTCTGCAGGGCGTACGGTGTCAAGTGGAGTGCTTGGAGTCCTCGGAAAGCACTAGGAGCATCTATCGACGGAGGTACCCGGTCGGGGTGCTAGGCGTTCCGTTACATTGGTGGCAAGCAGTGGGATGGCGTCCTAGTGTGAGGAGAAGCAGCTCGGAGACACCGTTCGTGGAGTATATTGAGGGCAACGCTAGTATCCGTACAGCGCCCCTGGCTACAGCAGGATGGAATCGGCTAGTCTTCGAACAGCGTTCCACTACGAGGAGGATGATGACCCGGACTGGAGGGATGCAGTCCGGAAAGGCGTCTGGCACGAGGCCCTGGAAGATGTACAGCGTCGCCGGGGCGAGTGTCTCCCCAGTGAGGAGCAGCAGTTGCGGATGCGAGTGGCCCTGCGAATGCCCCTTCTGGGAGAGGAGCCCCTGAATGAGTGGGTGACAGAACTGGAGAGCCTGGTATGGAAGGAGCTTTGGCTAGATGACGCCTACCAGGCACTCTGGTGGTATGTGATTCGGCACTCTCCCTGGATGGCTGAGCACGACAGACCCGAGGGTGAGGATTATGATGGCCCTGGCCTGTTGTTTGAGGCCTTCGCAGAACCGGAGTTCGGAGATGCTGGAGGGTCCCGGTTCTGGGATATCTATGACTACAGAGAGGCTATGCATGATTGGGCTACAGCGAGAGAGGTGAGACAAGACCTGGCATCTTTAGTGACAAAGGAGTGGGAGCTGGAGCAGGACTACCAATACTTCTTCAGCTCAATTCGGTCCCAATATACACTGCCAGAGAGCTGGGTGGCAGTCCCAGACCTACAACCCTACAGCTGGGAAGACCCGACTGAAGTATCCCCTGCTTCAGTACCAGCTACAGAGGTAGGGGTCCTCATAGACTGGTCCTGTGAGGAACCACAACAGGCAGGTGGAGATGGGACCGAGGTCTCTCTACTGGCCCTACAGGGATGCTGGGCCGCCTGCCCAGATCTCCAGCGGCAGTGCATTTCACAGGGAGAGGAGACAACCGGTCTCTCTCCCCAGCGGCAACCTGAGTTCCAGGGGGAGGAGATGCGGGGTCCCTCTGCCTTACAGCAACCAGAGTCCTGGGGAGGAGAGGGAACCGGCCTCACCTTCCACCAGCAGCTGGAGATACCGGGAAAAGGGGAACACAAGCCCCTCTGCATGGGCGCAGATGAGACCGCGGGCTCGGTGCCAGTCCTACAGGGATGCTGGACAGTTGGTCCAGATCCCCATCCATCTCCGCAAGGATACCAGGAGGAGGAGGTAAGCGAGCCCTCCCCTTCCCAGCTACTTCCCAACAGAGTTCTGGGGGCAGGGGATGAGCCTGCGCTACCCACTGATTTCTTCCCAGCGGAAGAGCTGGCATCAGGGCAGAGCGCAGTCGGCCTCTGCCCTCCTCTATCCTCTTCTCCACAGCCGGACTTCCCACAGGCTACCCCAGCGGAAGAGCTGGCATCTGGGCAGAGCGCAGTCGGCCTCTGCCCTCCCCTATCCTCTTCTCCAGAGCCGGACTCCCCACCGGCTACCCCAGCGGAAGAGCTGGCATCTGGGCAGAGCGCAGTCGGCCTCTGCCCTCCCCTACCCTCTTCTTCAGAGCCGGACATCCCACAGGCTACCCCAGCGGAAGAGCTGGCATCTGGGCAGAGCGCAGTCGGCCTCTGCCCACCAAGTACCTACAGCTCCAAGCTGGAGAACCACAAGGCAGCAAGGAGTCGCAGATGCCCACTCAACAGCTGGGGACATACGGAACAGAGCCAGGCCCCAAAATTCAACAGGTCCAGTATGGGGTTGTGGTTGGACTGCCAGACTAACTCAGGTACTGACCGTGAGGTCAGGTATCTGGTTAGTCTTCCCTGGAAGGGGGAGATGTGTGACGAAACCAACCTCGCCACGGTGTTTTGGAGGGGGCTGGTTGCTAGCCTCTTGCCTCAGGATTATGGCCCATACTAACGTTAAAGAAAACACAGCTTAAATCTGTCTTTGGAATTGTGTTTTATGTTATTATGCGTTTGGTTAAATTGTATGTTATGTGAGGGCACCCAGATAGCTAATATTATTGTATTCGTGTGTTCTGAGTGCCATTCACCTAATGATATGCACTCAGACTTGAGCTATCTGGGGATATGTTAAATGTCTGTGTTTGCTGTGGGGGTGTGCCATTGTGTGTTTGGGTGGTGATTCCTGTCCTGTTGTCTCCACGTGTGTATTGGTGTTTTCCCTTTGTCCTGAGACATAATTGGATTGCTCCTCGGGTGTCGCCAGGCAGAGAGGAGGAAACCATGATGCATTGTGGGGATGTGTTGTGTCTGTGTATCCTGAATTTCTGCATATCTGTCCTGTGTCGCAGTCTCCATTCTGGTCCCCTAAGGGCGTGGCCACCAGATGGGGACCTGCATAAATACGGGCGGGTAGCCCTCAATAAAGTGTTCCTGTTTTATCCTTCATCATGATGAGACTGGTGTTTGGATAACTGATCAAACTGGGGGATTGCTATACGCTGACGATTTGCTATACTCCCCTCGCATAACTACTAGCTCTTGTAAGAGCTGTTCCTGCTCTCTGGCTGTAGGAGAGGTTCACCCACTGGAGCCTGGAGCCTTGTAGTAGGTCCAGCGTGGGTGGAGGACGGTGAGACCCCAACCAAGCTGCGGCGGTTCGTGGGGTCTGCAGGGCGTATGGTGTCAAGTGGAGTGCTTGGAGTCCTCGGAAAGCACTAGGAGCATCTATCGACGGAGGTACCCGGTCGGGGTGCTAGGCGTTCCGTTACATCACCAAACTGGTCAGTCGCAGCCAGGGCGCCATCAGTGACATCGTACCTTATGCCTTCTTTCTGGAGAGTGCATTGCGTTGTGTCATTGATCAAGCCGCTGAGGAGCAGGAGCTGGAAGATGAGGAAGTCGCAATGCTGAATGAATTCCCAGGGGGGCTACTCTATCTGAGACAAGTCAACAGGAGTCTGAAGAGGAGTCAGAGGAGGATGGTGGCTGGGGGGAGGAGGAGGAGCAAGAAGAGCAGGCTTTAAACTTTTCGGGGATCCCTGGTGTTGTCTGGGGGGAGGAGACTGAGGACGACATTCTCCTGGACGATGAGCAGGAGCAAGGGCGCTCCACCGCTTCCAATTTAGCGCAAATGGGGGCCTTCATGCTCCAGTGTTTGAAGAGGGACCACCGTATAAAAAGCATAAAGGTCAAGGACCAGTACTGGGTGGCAACGTACTTAGACCCCCAGTACAAACACAAAATGGCAGACATGTTACCAGCATCACAGAGGGCTAGCAGAATGCAGCATTTCCAGGCCTTGCTGTGAGAGATGCTGCATTCTGCTGTTGCGGGCGCTGGCAGAGGAATTTCCACCCACAGCGAAACAGGTGCGGGTACCAATCCTACCTGTAAAAAGAGGGCGGTTTTTAAGATGTGTTGGTCACTTCAGATATAAGATCATTCTTGCAGCCAACCCATCGAAAGCCCCCCTCCGGATCCAGCCTCAGGGAATGTCTAGACCGACAGGTGTCTGACTACATCGGGTGAACGGCCGATGTGGACGCTCTGATAAGCGAGGAACCCCTGGACTACTGGGTGTGCAGGCTTGACCTGTGGCCAGAGCTGGTACAATTTGCCATGGAACTCTTGGCTTGCCCCTCGTCGAGTGTCCTGTCCGAAAGGACGTTCAGCGCAGCAGAGGGGATCGTGACTGATAAGCGCACTCGCCTAGCTCACTGCAGCTGGCCAACTAAGACCTATCCTAAGTTGCTAATATAGCTTATATGTGTATATAGCCAGACCTGACAATAACTTAAATACAGTTCCTATGTTTATGTGTTAAAGACAAAAGCAGAGTTATTTACTGTGACATTATGTTTTGGATGTCACATAACTGTTATATTTTGTGTTCACAGAAACAGAAAAGATAATATGCTTTAAGATTCATTTTATAGTGTAAGGTAAGCTCAGTGACACAGCAGAAACAACAGAAAGCATAGTGTTAATCTGTTGTTGCTGGGCAGAAGTCTAGACCAATCACAGCCAGCTTCTCACACAGCAAGAGATTTCACCAATCACAGCTATCCTCACACACAGCCAGTGTGGGAATTCCCCTAGCAGGAGCTGCTGGAATCATTATTCACCTGAGACAGGAGCTGAAGAGACATTCACTCCACTGAGAGCTGTGTTTTTATGGAAGCAGGAGATGCCAAAATAGGTATTTAAAACACTCCTTATTTATCTCAATTGCACAGACGCTTACACCTCCTGATTACTGATGCTGCGGTACCACAGCGGTATCGCCGCCGCTGCTATTCACAAGTGACACGTGTATTTTGTATTGTGGTACTGCGCGATGCACTCCCTGTCCACCTTCACTATCTCTCAGTGCCCTGAAAACACAATACACAATAGCTATACAACTTCAGATTGGTAATTACCTGTTCCTGAATTCTTGTTTATTCAACTGTGTACTGGTGTCTTTTCTCTCGCTCTTACATCAGCATGAAGGGGATCGGGAGGCTAAACCCTATCACTTTTAGTGAGCTTGCCCCGGCCGGCGGCACAGCTCTAATTGAAAAGTTTGCTCGCTCGCGCTCACACGGAGCGCTGTGTGACATCACGGTTTGAGCTACGGATGGTTAGGAGGACCAAAATTACCCCAACGCGTTTCGAATAAAACTTTATTCTTCATCAGGGATACTAGTTCGGTCTCCTCCTGCTGCTTATATAGGTCTATTTCTCTTCCTTCATTTAACCCCTGCATATCTTCTGCATTCTAGCTTTCATTCAAAGGCAAACTGTTTGATTTCTGAATGTAATCCAGATGGTGCTATTGCATTCAGATTAAAGATCCAGCGGGTCTCTGCACGGGATATTTTTTTAATAAAGTCCCCCCTCTTTTGTCTTTGTTAACGATCTCTATTCCACTAAATGTGGTACCATTACTATTTCCCCCATGTTTCTCTTTGTAATGTCTTGAGAGGGGATGACCTTCATATTTTCTCTGGAGGTTATAGATGGGTTCCCATATTCTCTTACTTAGTTTTTTTTTTACGTCCTATATATAACTTTTTTCATGGGCATATTATTACATATATGACCCCCTGGCTTCTGCAAGTAATTTGGTTCCGTATGTTATATGTAACCAAGTTTGCTATCCTTTCATTTTTTATTTGCATATTTGTATGTTGTTTCCTATTTATTTTCAATTTTTTGCACACCCCCACATGTGCCGCATGGAAAAAAAACTGCTTGTGGTTTTGCTTTTTTGCCCCCACTTACTGTCTGGTTCTCGCTTTTTTTCCACATTTCTTGCTTTTTTATATATGAATCTGGGGTTATTTGGGATATGTTCCCCTATTATTTTGTCCTCTTTTAGAGTCAGAGCAGGAGGAGACTGAACTAGTATCCCTGATGAAGAATAAAGTTTTATTTGAAACGCGTTGGAGTAATTTTGGTCCTCCTAACCATCCGTAGCTCAAACCGTGACATCACACAGTGCTCCGTGTGAGCGCAAGCGAGCAAACTTTTTAATTACAGCTGTGCCGCCGGCCGGGGCAAGCTCACTAAAAGTAATAGGGTTTAGCCTCCCGAATCCCCTTCATGCTGATGTAAGAGCGAAAGAAAAGATACCAGTACACAGTCGAATAAACAAGAATTCAGGAACAGGTAATTACCAATCTGAAATTGTATAGCTATTGTGTCTTTAGGGCACTGACAGATAGTGAAGGTGGACAGGGAGTGCATCGCGCAGTACCACAATACAGATTACAGGTATTTAAACAGTTATATAATGTTCCTGTTGTTAGTATTGTGATTGGAACTGTATATTGAACCAGTTATATGTGTGTTTACTTACAGTTCCACCAATTGCAAAGTACAAATTCAATTGCAACCAAATCAATTGCAAAGTACAAATTGCAAATTGCAAGCTACAGTTGCAACTGTGAACTACTACAAATACCATACAAACATATTACAATCCAAATTGCATACAACCATACCAAAACATACTCAACTAATCTTCAAATAGTTACTGCTAACTGCACAACCGCCATTTTGTGATATCTTTTCAACATGTGTTTTGTACATGGACTATCTGCTGTGGAGTTGAAGTTGAACTTAATAAAGAAGTTATTTCAAGCATTTGGTGTACTCTTTAAACCTACTGTTTCCATAGAACAGCGCTAGAGGAATTACAGAGTAACAGACAGTCTGGTTAGACTAAAAGTCAGAGATATCAAAATTCTTCTAATGCCACAGCGCAAAAGGCATTTAATAGTTCTGCGTCTGCCAAAGTGGAACTATTGCCCTCAGAGGGCGAAGTGATAGCGCTCCTCAACTTGCACAGTAAAGAGCGTATTAGAGCAGCAGAGCGCCAGCATATACCGCCACACAGCAACTGTTCCCTGAGTGAGCAAACAAAGACGCCTCAGCGGAGCTACTATAGAGGCCATAGAATGTGTGCATTAGTCAAACTGCTAGCCGACTCTTAAAGTGGCAGAACGACAAAGGCAAAATAGTCAGAGAAAAAGCGCCAACCCTCCTACGATCCCTAGAGAGAGAAAGAGATGCATGGTGGGAAGCCAAAGTCCAGAGCTAGAGTGCCCGCACCGCTATCCATGAAGAGGCCATGTACTGCAGCCAGCTAGTTTCCCGCCACTAGGCCAAAAGCCTGCAGCAGCGTATCCAAGCCAGCACATCGCAAGTCTCCACAGAGCATCGCAACTCAGCGCAGAGCATCGCAAGTCTGCACAGAGGATCGCAAGTCAGCGCAGAGCATTGCAAGTCATCACAGAGCATCGCAAGTCATCGCAGAACATCGCATCACATTAAGAAAAGACAAGTCTCCTTTAAGACAGACATTTGCTCTTCAGAATAAGGTCAGAGCTTTCCTTTTATTACTTATCATTGCATATAGGCTTTGGCATATAGAGACATTTTTGTGTTCAGAAATAAGAGACTTTAAAGTAAAGCAAAGGACAGTTTGTATTACACGGACTCTATTGCATTTAAAGTGAAAGTCATTTATTTCTGCATTTGTCAATATTGCATTTAAAGTGAAAGGACTCTTAATATTCGTATTGATTGTCAGTATTGCATTTAAAGTAAAATATCTGAGCCTAGTATTACCATGCCACTGTTAGAGGATACAAAGATAGATAGAGTAGAGGGGGAAGAGCAAGGGAACCTGTCTGAGGTAGAAGAGTCTGATATAGCATTAGTCTTGCCTCAAACAAATATAGCCCAAACAGTTGAACTAAGACATTCATCATGTGCCAGAAAACCGACCCCAAAGATGCTGGAAAATTTGGAGCAAGAAGCAGCATTAAAGGAGAAAAAGTTTGCCCGGATGTATGATAGGTGGAAATCATACATTAAAGACATTTGTAGAAAGCTAAAGCAAGAAAGTATAAAAAGGAACTTGAGTGATGTTAGAGAAGGTAGAAGAATCAGAATCAGAGCTTATGGCAGCATATGTCAACCTGCGGTCGTTTACAACACCTTCCCAGGACATTGTAAGGAACATGGATACATGTACTGCAGTCACTAAAGATTTAATAAAGCTTATGAGAGAACTATCATCTGCGGAAAACTATGATGAAGTTAAAGCAAGAAGAAAAATGAACAAGCTTTTTAGGAGAGACTATGCTAGGTCCTTAGGTGGAACCACAATCTCAAGTGTGACTTCCTTCGCTAGCAGAAGTGCGAAGAGTTCAATATCTATTAGAACGGTTTTGGAATAGATGGAGGAAACAGTACTTAGCCAATCTTATGCTAAGAAGTAAATGGCAAACACCCAGAAGAAAGGTCCAAGTTGGTGACATAGTGTTAGTAAAAGAAGAAGAGTTACCTAGAAGTCAATGGAAATTGGCCAAAGTTCTAGAAGTTCAAAAGAATGAAGACAGACTAGTAAGAAGAGAGTTGTTACAAATAGGAGACTCAAAACTTGACAAAAAAGGAAAACGTCCCACTACTCCACTCAGGTTGGAACGTCCTATACAGAAGTTAGTTGTTCTACTTGAGAGTGATAAAAGTCACTTGGAAGTTGAGAACCTGATGGCAGTGTTATATATGAAGAAAGGTTGAAGTTAATAAAGAGGTTATTTCAAGCATTTGGTGTGCTCTTTAAACCTACTGTTTCCATAGAACGGCGCTAGAGGAATTACAGAGTAACAGACAGTCTGGTTAGACTAAAAGTCAGAGATATCAAAATTCTTCTAATGCCACAGCGCAAAAGGCACTTCATAGTGCTGCACCTGCCATGCGGCCATGGTAGCCAATGGTGTCCCCCACTATGACACCTGTTGTTGGCCCTGTGTGTCTCCGTACTATGTATGATGGCAGTAGGTGCTCTCCAGCCCTCCTGTGAACTGTAATGTGGCCAACAATGGCAAACGGTAGTGTTCAGTGATGAAAGCAGGTTTTGCCTTGAGACTAATGACAATGAGATCTGAATTGCTTCCAGAACTAGGGTCCTGGTAACATCTGCATGGGGTTCGTATTGTCTCTCCATGTTTGTGTGGGTTTCCACAGGATTCTCTGGTCTTCTCACATCCTCCCAAAAAATTATGATAGGTTATTTGACTTCCTATGAAATTGCCCTTAAAGGGTGTGAGCCTGAGAAAGGAGATTTAGATTAGGACCAGGGTCAGTAGTACAGAATATGTTGGTGCTAATAAACGTGATGACGTATAACTTTTATGTACAGTAACAGTATTTATCCTGACTCCTATCACAGGTTTCGTACTCGGAGGATAGGCACATACAATACTCTGTTGACAGTTCCCGTTCTGAGACAATGCACTGTGTGTTGACAAGCAGATTACATGTGAAGTTTGGTTTTCTTCCTTATAATATCATATTACAGTTTTTATAGCTCAGCTGTGTTTGGTGGCCTTTCATAAAGGTATATCACCAACAGAGGTGTCTCATATTACACCCATGGGCACGCCAACAGAGGTGTCTGATATTACACCAAAATCTAGGATTCCATCCAATCAGAACAAATACATAATTAACGTAGAACAAGGTACTTGGCTCCAGAATCTGGAGGAGCCCATGAAAGTACAGAAAGAACATACAAACTCTATGAAATGTTACCAGAAGAACAGTCAAACTCCATGCAGGTATTACAATAAGAACATACAAACTCCATGGAAATGTTGTAGGACAAACATACAAACTCCATGTAGGCATTACCGGAAGTAATACTCTTAGTAGAAAGTGGCACACGTTTCCTGTTGTTTGCATGCTCTAGTTGTGGGGTCCCAACCCCGTAAAAATCTATAAATAAAATAAACTTAGGCCTTGAGATTTGTTTGAAGTACGGTGCTTATTTTTTGTATGGTTTTCATATGCAAAGCAACTTTATTGTGTACGTGTGACGTTTCGGTCCTACTTGGACCCTTTTCAAACACTAAATGCCAAAATGCAAATATTCTACACTCACCTAAAGAATTATTAGGAACACCTGTTCTATTTCTCATTAATGCAATTATCTAGTCAACCAATCACATGGCAGTTGCTTCAATGCATGTAGGGTTGTGGTCCTGGTCAAGACAACCTCCTGAACTCCAAACTGAATGTCAGAATGGGAAAGAAAGGTGATTTAAGCAATTTTGAGCGTGGCATGGTTGTTGGTGCCAGACGGGCCGGTCTGAGTATTTCACAATCTGCTCAGTTACTGGTATTTACACGCACAACCATTTCTAGGGTTTACAAAGAATGGTGTGAAAAGGGAAAAACATCCAGTATGCGGCAGTCCTGTGGGCGAAAATGCCTTGTTGATGCTAGAGGTCAGAGGAGAATGGGCCGACTGATTCAAGCTGATAGAAGAGCAACGTTGACTGAAATAACCACTCGTTACAACCGAGGTCTGCAGCAAAGCATTTGTGAAGCCACAACACACACAACCTTGAGGCGGATGGGCTACAACAGCAGAAGACCCCACCGGGTACCACTCATCTCCACTACAAATAGGAAAAAGAGGCTACAATTTGCACAAGCTCACCAAAATTGGACTGTTGAAGATTGGAAAAATGTTGCCTGGTCTGATGAGTCTCGATTTGTGTTGAGACATTCAAATGGTAGAGTCCGAATTTGGCGTAAACAGAATGAGAACATGTATCCATCATGCCTTGTTACCACTGTGCAGGCTGGTGGTGGTGGTGTAATGGTGTGGGGGATGTTTTCTGGGCACACTTTAGGCCCCGCCAATTGGCCATCGCTTAAATTCCACGGGCTACCTGAGCATTGTTTCTGACCATGTCCATCCCTTCATGACCACCATGTACCCATCCTCTGATGGCTACTTCCAGCAGGATAATGCACCGTGTCACAAAGCTCGAATCATTTCAAATTGGTTTCTTGAACATGACAATGAGTTCACTGTACTAAAATGGCCCCACAGTCACCAGATCTCAACCCAATAGAGCATCTTTGGGATGTGGTGGAACGGGAGCTTCGTGCCCTGGATGTGCATCCCTCAAATCTCCATCAACTGCAAGATGCTATCCTATCAATATGGACCAACATTTCTAAAGAATGCTATCAGCACCTTGTTGAATCAATGCCATGTAGAATTAAGGCAGTTCTGAAGGCAAAAGGGGGTCCAACACCGTATTAGTATGGTGTTCCTAATAATTCTTTAGGTGAGTGTATATGAGTATCAGAAAATTACAATATGTACACGACAATATAGCCCCTACTGAAAGATTCCAATATTGTCCACATATACTCTACCTCAGAGGTTTTTCTGAATATTACTATATATTATACGCTCTGAAGAATGTCTCTCTGACTTTACTATGCTAACCTGCGTATCAGTATCAGTACAATCACAGACAGATTTGACAGATTTGACGCAATTTTGCTTTCTTATTTCTTGTAATTTTCTGATACTCATATGGAATTTTTGTATTTTGTCATTTAGCGTTTGAAAAAGGTCCAAGTAGGACCGAAACGTCACATTTACACGATAAAGTTGCTTTGCATATGAAAACCAAATAAAAAATAAGCACAGTACTTTAAACAAATCTCAAGGAGTGCCTAAGTTTATTTTATTTATTGGGCATTACCAGAAGTACATACAAACTCCCCCCACTCGTCACCAGCGCCACGCGACCTAAGGCGATTGCCTCGCCTCGCCTAATTAGCGGTGCGGCCCTGGCCACATCCCACACTGATGACTGCTTCATTGTGAACAATGCCCTACGAAACCGGATGATAAATGCCACATAAATCCAGGCACATTTAAGGGAGGTGAGAGGCACCCAAGTGTCACGTCAGACCATTCAAAACCGTTTACATCAGCGTGGTCTGAGTGCTAGATGACCTGCAAGGGTACCTGACCGCAGGTGTCATCGTCTTGCATGGGCCAGGGAGCATCTACGCTGGACGAGGGACCAGTGGGCCTCAGTGCTGTTCAGTGATGAAAGTCGATTCACATTGAGCAGAAATGATGGCCGCCAACGATGTTGGAGACGTCAACGAGAGCTCTATGCATCAGCCACTGTTGTCAGCAGATGAGCCTTTGGTGGTGGTGGTGTTACAGGGTGGGCAGGTGTCTAGTCAATACAGAACTGCCCTACACTTTGTGAATGGTCCAGTCACAAGCCCATACTACTTGAATAACATCATTAATCCAGTCATGGTGCCTCTACATGAACAATACAGGCCTAATTTCATCTTCATGGACGACAATGCGCCATGCTCATCGAGGTCGCATTATAAGGGAACAGCTGCTAGAGACTGGGGGACCTCAAATTAAGTGGTCTGCACTTTATCCAGACCTGAATCCCATTCAAAACCTATGGGATCAGCTGAGTTGCCATTTAGAGGCTCGTAACTCTGTACCCCAGAACCTCAATGACCTGAGGGCTGCCCTTCAAGAAGAGTGGACAGGAGACAATATGTCAACTTGTGAACAGCATGAGATGTCGTTGTCAAGCTGTAATTGATGCTTAAGGCCACATGATAAGTTTTTGAGACATTGACATTTTTGTGGGGGTATACCCAGCACTGGTGTTGGATTTCATTTCAATAAATTGTTTGAGATGAGGAAATCACCATTGCTGCTTCTACTTAAATGCCCTACTTTCAAGGTCACACTTGGGCCCTGGTACCTGAGGATACCAAAAGATTACTCCAACATTCAAAAATACCAGTCTTATAAGTAGCACCTGGTAGGTGAGGGAACTATTGGAGATTTTACATTAGGGCACAGGATTTTCATGTTATACCTCTCTTTTACTGGTGTGTGTCCCAGATTATATAACTAATCTACAAAAGCCAACATGACCTTCCCGGCTCACTGAACCGAATCTTCAGATTACAGAGTCACAGCTTTATCTCATGGAGGCATCTCATAAATGCTCCTTTGTTGCCTACTTTCTTATACAGCATTGACCATGCCTGAAGGCTTCTCGCACACAGAAGTAAGAAGTCATATATGATCCTGACAGAAGGACTGGAACGTTACCAGTGATTTCTTAATACTGCAGGGTCTGGTACACAAAGTCAATGCACAGGAGCTGAATCACCCTCTCCATAAACTTCTAGAAGCCTTCATGTAAAACCCGTCACCAGTTTAAAGGGGCTTTCCAGGATTAGAGAGAAAGTTACTTTGGTATTGCAGCTCAGCTCCATGCACTTGAACCAAATCTCCACCATATGTCCATATACAGCGCTTACATTGTCCTATCGCGCACCTATGAATGTAATGGTACCTTCGTTATTTTCTTTACACTTGCAGAAGCTGGAAAAACAACGTTTAATTCATATGCAAATTAGCACTTTGCAAGCGATCAAGTGGATGAGGAGAGTATAACAGTTTTTGTTTTAAACCCCGGATTAACCCCTGAGCACCTGAATGTAAGATGAGATTGTAGATGGCTGCAGTCCCTTCAAGACCATTGGTTCTAACCAATGTATAGTTTGTAAAAAAAAAAGGCTGCACTCCAGATATGGTGAAGGGTGGTGGACCCGCTTTATTCACCCAACTGCGACAATTCAGCCCAACACAATGAGGCCTTTCTCCAGCTTGAGAAGATCTCATTGTGTTGGGCTGAAAAGTCGCAGTTAGGTGATTAAAATGGGTCCACCACCCTTCACCATACCTGGAGTGCGAAGTCTCATATCTATCTATCTATTATCTATGTAGTATCTATCTCCTACCTATCTACCTTTAATAAAGATAATAACAACATAAAAAAACAATAATAATATTCCAAAAAAGGTATACACAAATACAATGCCTGTTACTCAGATTGTATCTTCCTAGCTTTGAAGGCTAAATTGCTTTACTCTAAATCTCGCCATACACATTAAATAGCTGTTAGGCATTTGGTACCCCATACACATTGTCGCGTCTGCAGTTTTTACAATAGTGGATCTCAACTGCGGAGTAATAGGATCAATCAGATATGAATCTCAGGCGTCACTCACAATCTCAACGGTGAGTTTGAGATTCTACCATCACGTGATCAAAGGAAAAACAACACAATTCAACACAGTACTATTGCTTCATAGACTGTGGGTTGGTAGTTGAAACACTAGAATGTGGTGGCTGCGGCAGGGTAAGAGCGGGTACTCAGTAAGTCTAATACTCAGTTATATCAGCCTGCATGCAGGCAGAGGAGAGGTGCTCTCTCACCGATAGGGTACTTGCGATTGGCAGTAGCTGTGTGATGGCTGAGACTCCCAGGTGACTCCAGTATCAGGACTGAGCGGGTCCGTCTTCCAGATGGCAGCAGGGGGATGAGAAGGGTCCGGTTGGTGATAGTCCCATACACAGGTTGGTGAGGCAGCAGGCGTTCAGACAACAATCACAGCACGCCATGCTGCCTCATCAGTGCCCTTAAATAGGGCCAGGAAATGAGAAGGAATCGCTGATTGGTCCGGACGACTTCCGCGTTCCACCGTGGAACGCAGCCGCCGCGTCACAACCCGGAGTTCGTGCGTCTTCCGCGTTCCACGGTGGGACGCAGAGGACCGCGGCAGACAAACAAGAGGCCGCCCCGTCGGTGGCATTACACACATGCACACTTGGCTTGGTCAGGCATGCAAGTATTCTAAATAGGGATAGGGAGTAAGCCAATAAGAAAAACTTTTGGCGGCAGCTTATCTCCCCCAGAACAAAAGGATGATGAGATCCAACATGTTCGATCCTTCTCTCCCCCAACATTTATCATCGTGGGAGAGTTGGGAGGACCTCATCCACATTAGATGGTTGTCTGGTGGGTTCGGCCGACCTACCTGACCTAGTCTGATTCTTTTTATGGTTATAATCATTGACTTACTGACTCACTGCAATCAATGGATCTGCTTAGACAATAAAAAGCAAACACTAGAAATACATATCTGTAAAGAATAAATCAAGGCAACTGGACGTACTGTCGATTTCTTGAAAACGTTTCACTCGTTCTTCCAACGAGCTTTCTCAATTCTGAGTGACTGTACAAAAAATTCTGGGAATAAATATTTTTTGTACAATCACTCAGAATTGAGAAAGCTCGTTGGAAGAACGAGTGAAACGTTTTCAAGAAATCTACAGGACGTCCAGTTGCCTTGATTTATTCTTTACAGATATATACCATGACCTGGATAAATGAGAACCTTCACAGACACTAGAAATACACAAAACCTAAACCAAAGTCAGTCATCCCTATGGATACAAATGTCTCTGGATGTTCTCCCCCTCGGAGATATGTGACATGGCAGTCATCACTAATCCCACTAAGGGCTCATGCACACCACCGTCCGCAAAAAAACTGATGTGCAAAAAACACGGATGGCATTTTGCAGAACGGAACAGCTGACCCCTAATAGAACAGTCCTATCCTTGTCTGTAATGCGGCCAATAATAGGACATGTTCTATTTCTCAGCGGAACTGGAAATACGGACATACAGAAACGGAATGCACACGGAGTAAGTCTGGTTTTTTTTTTGCGGACCCATTGAAATGAATGGTTCCATATACGGTCCGCAAAAAAAACTGAACTGACACAGAAAGAAAATATGTTCATGTGGCTGAGCCCTAACAAACACAAGAGATGGAGATAGCTGATAACAAAGAACATTCAATTGCATCCAACTCCACCACAAGTGGAAAGAGGATAAGCTTTTGGTAGTGTCTCTTTGAAAGGGTTGTCCCACAAAAATATTCTACATTTTACAATCCAGCACCTGGATCTGATTACTTTTGTAATTGCATGTAATTAAAAAATTTGTAGAGCCACTGAGTTATTCACTGAAATCTATCTGTACAGCGCCACCTGCTGTTTGCTCTTTTTCTAAATTCTTTGTCCAGCTGACTCAGAAGGTCGCACATGCTCAGTTCCCTCTGTCAGAAGATTTGTACCTCTGATCCGAAACCGCTTCACCTGTTACATATGTACTTAGCAGCTGAAGGCATCTGCCGCGTCCTCTGCACTTTGACAGGACCAGGCAGTGAAAAACATCATCAAGTCTGACCCTGTCAATCAAAGTGCAGAAGGGCGCTGGCAGTTGCAGATAGAGCAGAGCCTCTAGGTCAGGCATGCTCAACCTGCGGCCCTCCAGCTATTGCAAAACTACAACTCCCAGCATGTCCGAACAGCCTACAGCTATCAGCCTACAGCAGGGAATTGTGGGAGTTGCAGTTTTACAACAGCTGGAGGGCCGCAGGTTGAGCATTCCTGCTCTAGGTGTAAGGGTAACGCCCCCGTTGCTTCTAGAGGCTCATTTGCATATATTAAAACTTAATTGTTCTCAGTATTGTGGGCAAATATGAATGCTGGACCAGCACAGATGCCTTCACCTGCCTAAGTGCACATGTAACAGGTGAGCCAGTGTCTGCTGACAGATGCCCTTTATGGCAATACACGATAAGTATCGGTCCTTATCGTGTTTTTTTCCACTTCCAAGTCCAGTTCTTCTGCTTTCAGCTTGTTGCTCAAGGAGACAAGTATTGTTTCTCTAGTGCTGATGATCCACTAGGAGATATGTACATATTCTGAATACATGTTGCCTACACGCCAGGCTTGGCTGGGGCTGGGGGTGGGGGGGGTTGGGGGGATGAGGACCTCTTGGGGCAGATCTCTTGGTAAAGGTCCAATGTTTCAGTATTTCACAATGTAGTATCTTCAAAATCCCTTAGCGTTCTTAAAGGAGAATCACATGTGAATACAGTCATGAGAAAAGCAAAGTCCACCATCTTTGAGTACTATCGTTTTAACGTATCAGGACATAATACAAAAATCTGGTCTTCAGAAGGTCTTAAAATTAGGTAACTCCAACCTCAGATGAACAACAACACATGACAGATAACACTGTGCCATGATTTATTCGACAAGACTAGGTCAAAATGCAGAAGTGTTGTGTGAAAAATTAAGTCCACCCTGACCCTTACTGCTTCTTTCATAGGAATTAAGAAGGTAAGTAGCCACCAGGTGCTGCTAATGAGATTTCCTTGATTAACTGATCATCAGAAACTGTGACCACCAGAGGTTTTGGCAGTTTGTTGGCTTGGATCATTCAGGCTTGTGTTAATACAATGCCAAGGAGGAAAAACATCAGCAATGATCTTAGAGAGGCAATAGTTGCCATCCATCTGGAAAGGGTTATGAGTCCATGTTCAAACAATCTGAAGGATATCATTCTACAATGAGAACCATTATTCACATGTGGAAACCATTCAGGACAGCTGTCGATCTTCCCAGCACTGGACATCCCAGCAAATTCACCCCAAGGTCAGAACGTGCAGTGCTTAGAAAAATTGCATAAACCCACAAGAGCTACATGTAAGACTCTACAGTCCTCAACATGTTAAATGTCAGATTCGTGACAGTACTTAGAAGAAGACTGAACAAGTATGACCTGTTTGGAGGGGCTGCCAGGAGAAAACATATTCTTTTTAAAAAGAACATAGAAGCAAGGCTTACGTTTGCAAAGTTGTACCCTGAAAAAAGCACAAGACTTGTGGAACGAGTTCTTTGGACAGATGAGAACAAAGTACAGATGTCTGCAGAGGTGCACCACCAATGAAGTCAGGTGAGGCGATCGCCTCAGGTAACACCAGGTAGGGGCAAGAGGGGACAGTGGACGGGCCATGGGCAATGAGCGCTTTTATTCCGGCAAAGTGGTTAGGTTAATAAACTGCCATTGGGGGGGGGGGGGGGGCTGTTTCAGTTTTCTCCTCAGGCAGCAGAAAGGCTAGGTGCACCCCTGGATGTCTGGCCATAATACACAGCGCCACATTTGGAGAAAACCAAACACAGGATATCAGCACAAACGCCCCATACCAACCGTCGAGTTCGGCAATGGAGGGACGATGATTTGGGTGTACTTTCTAGGTACAGCGCCTTGGCACCTTGCAGTAATTGGGTCGAAGACCAAAATTCCTGCAGAACGATGTGAGAGACTGATAGAGTCAGACAGGAAATGATTACTTCAAGTTATTGCTGTTGAAAGTGGTTCTACGAGCTACTGATTCTTGGGGTGGACTTAGTTTTTCACACATGGGTTTTCTATTTGCAATGACATGGTGGAATCTGTTATGTGTTGTTGTTCATCTGAGGTTGGATTTACCAAATTTTAAGACCTTCTAAGAACCAAATGTGTTTTTTTATGCCCTACTATGTAAAGCCATAGAATTCAAAGAAGGTTGACTTTGTTTTTCTCATGACTGTATAAGCCCAGTTGCACTCACTCAATGGTCATTCATAAAATACATAGCATTTTTTAAAGCATTTTCAAAAAAGAGGTAACACTCACTATTAAATTTGAGGGGTTGTGTTAGACCCCATGGCCATCCCTTATCTCTTCCATACTCTAATTATCTATCTACTGTATCTATCTACTGTATCTATCTATCTATCTATCTATCTATCTATCTATCTATCTATCTATCTATCGATCGATCTCTATTGTCTATATATCCACTGATCCATCTCATATCTGTCTAACTATTTATCTATTGATCTATCTATACCTTCATAAAGAACAGTCACCTGTAAATCCATATACTCGACTTGAGTTGGCTTCTTTGTAGCTTGTTTTTTTCTTAGTTACATGTTATTGCGGAGCACAACCAGCCTCCTAAGCCTCAGTGTGTATTGTCACCTAGCTTTTCTAGGCCCCTGAATGGGCATTTTGCATAGTCGTGTAGTAACATGTGACGGTATTGCTGCATTACCATTCATTCAGGACAGTTGGGTGGGAACCCAGTAGGAGATGAATTGGGTGATATGGAGGTCAACTACTTTGCCAGGTATACTTGTAACCAAGAAAGGTTTCTCCACAAACATAGAGGAGAATTCTTTACGGTAAGAGCAGTGAGACTATGGACTATGGACGTGGTGATGGTGAATTCAGTAAAATAGTTCAGAAGGGGCCTGGATGTATTTCTGGAGTGTAATAATATTACAGGCTATAGCTACTAGAGAGGGGTTCGCTGATCCAGAGAATTAGTCTGATGCCTGATTGGAGTCTGGAAGGAATTTTTTTCTCCTAAAGTGGGAAAAATTGTCTTCTACCTATTTTGTTTTGCCTTCCTCTGGATCAACTTTCAGGATAACAGGCTGAACTGGATGGGCAGTTACTATGTAAATGTCTGTTAAGCTTTACAGTAGCTGATGACACCTGTAAGATATACGTAGTATTGAGTCATTTATATGAGAAGTCACAGACCTGAGCTCCTTGTCCTCTGGATAGTCTAGGCGATGAGCATTTACTCTGCTGCTCCGGCTTTCGTCTTGATCTGCAGGTTCAGCTTTTCTCTGGAGCCTCCTGACCAGTTCCTTCCCCAGTGAATGCACCTTGCAGTCTCTACAGCTCCTTGCTCACCTTTTCGTCTCCCGTCCCCTCCCCTACAGTTCACCTGGACCAGATAGAGCTTGAACTGGTTTTTTTCCAGTTGTATCTGGCAGCCTGGTACCTGTGAACCTCCCAGTTCCTCCCTACTGCTGCTTGCCTGGGAAGCACAGATTCACTCACATCCTATAAACACATGAGAGCTGCCGGGAAGACGGTACTAGGTAGAAGACCAGACATGTGGCAATACATTGTGTGGTCACATCTAGTGCACAGACGCAGCAGAGCTGAACACGCTCAGCTTTGCAACATCAGCTTGTACTATAACAAAAATAATTTTGAACCTGTTATTAAGTATCTTATTAAGGACTTCTGAGTTAACTGAGCAGGTTGTTTGCTCAGGAGTCTTAGCTAGGAACCAACATGGGGTTACAAAAAGTGTCTCTTGCTCTGGAGGACCCTCCATAAACCCACCCAGATAGTCCACTGGTTTAAAAAAAAGGTGTAATACTTCATTTCCCCTGCGGAGGCACTGCAGGGCAACTGTATACATATGGGCAGGTCTCCACAGTAGACCACAACTGATAGCTGAGGGTCTCAGCAGCAGGTCACCTTGTCGTCAACCTTTTGTAGACGGATCATTCTAAGGAGAAAGGCCTTTAAGTCTCTCTGATTCCTCAACCTTATGACAAGTAAGTGTTTAAGATTCAGTGCCTGGAATGGCATGCGTCTGTCTTGAAAGATGACATTACTTATAATACACCTCTGCCAGGTGGCATTCTCCAGTATTGATATCTAATTTCAGAGATTGACACAGGAAATGATGGCTACACTGGAACGGCTCCCGAGACCCAGCACCCTACCTTAATTAATGGGCATCTGTCAGCAGTTTTGTACCTATGACACTGACCTGTTACATGTGCGCTTGGCAGCTGAAGGCATCTGTGTTGGTCCCAGGTTCATATGTGTCCGCATTGCTGAGAAAAATGATGTTGTAATATATGCAAATGAGCCTCTAGGAGCAACGGGGGCGTTGCCATTACACCTAGAGGCTCTGCTGGGTGGAGTTAAGGTGGGTGGAGTCGTCCACCTGCGCGTTCTGGTGGTGGTCACTGAGCCACGCCAGTTCCTTCCTCTTGAGCGGTGTGGCGGAGCAGTTGTTCCTTTCCTATGAGTCTTTGGACTAGTTTGCTTCGGTGTCAAAGTAGTGGGGATTGTGGTGGATTGGGGATCGGTGTTATATTGGTTGGGGGGGGGTGGGGGGATTTATAGCGGTTACGTTATTCCATTAGTTCTTTCTGAGTTAGGGCTCATGTGCACGAACATATTTGTTTTCCGTGTCCGTTTTTTTTTTTTACATCCCGTATGTTGAACCATTCACTTCAATGGGTCTACAAAAAAACAAAAACAGAAATGACTCCATGTGCATTCCGTTACCGTATGTTCACATGAACATTCCGCAAAAAAGATAGAACATGTCCTGTTCTCGAATGTTTTGCGGACAAGAATAGGCATTGTTACAATGGATCCGCCCCAAAAAAAGGAATGTCATACGGACGTCATCTGTATTTTTGGCGGTTCTGTGTTTTGCAGGACCGCAAAATACATACAGTCGGGTGAATGAGCCCTTATTCTGAGGGGTGAGCCCACTTTGATTGTGCCACAGGTGATCCCTATGATGTGAAAGGGGCCCATATGCTGTATAGAAGGCTGATGTACGGACCCCAGGGCTATCTGACCATGTTGTCGGGGGATAAATTAAGTACGCCCTCACCGCTGTCTATAGGTATTCCCTTGTAGATCTATGCCACTACATTATTGTTAAAAATGTAAAAATCCCCCATAGGGGAATAAAAAAAATACAATAAAATTTAAAGAGTCACAATACAAATAAATAAATAAAAAAACACACACATAGCGTTTGCATATTATGACTGTATAGTATGTATGCATTTGCTGGCTATCCCCCCACACATAGAGACACTATAGAGAAGGGGTCCATGTACAGGTCAGTTATAGGGAGGATACCACCCTGGTCTGGGCCCCTCTTACAAAATAGCAACCATATTGGATGTCACTTAACTTTCTTCGACTTTCGAATATTTTGTACGATACGGTCTATTGTGGTGTGTATCTAAGCTTATCATGTCAGGTACTGTCTGCTGCGCCTCTGTATCTAAATCTATAATCTGCGATACAGTCTACTGTTCCTGTATAAAACATTCTCATATGTGATCCTGTCTGCTGAGCTGTGTATCTAATCCTATCCTGTGTGATCCTGTCTGCTGAGCTGTGTATCTAATCCTATCCTGTGTGATACTGTCTGCTGAGCTGTGTATCTAATCCTATCCTGTGTGATACTGTCTGCTGAGCTGTGTATCTAATCCTATCCTGTGTGATACTGTCTGCTGAGCTGTGTATCTAATCCTATCCCGTGTGATACTGTCTGCTGAGCTGTGTATCTAATCCTATCCTGTGTGATACTGTCTGCTGAGCTGTGTATCTAATCCTATCCTGTGTGATACTGTCTGCTGAGCTGTGTATATAATCCTATCCTGTGTGATACTGCTGCTGAGCTGTGTATCTAATCCTATCCTGTGTGATACTGTCTGCTGAGCGTGTATCTAATCCTATCCTGTGTGATACTGACTGCTGAGCTGTGTATCTAATCCTATCCTGTGTGATACTGTCTGCTGAGCTGTGTATCTAATCCTATCCTGTGTGATACTGACTGCTGAGCTGTGTATCTAATCCTATCCTGTGTGATACTGTCTGCTGAGCTGTGTATCTAATCCTATCCTGTGTGATACAGTCTGCAGAGCCTGTGTATCTAATCCTATCCTGTTTGATACAGTCTGCTGAGCCTGTGTATCTAATCCTATCCTGTGTGATACAGTCTGCTGAGCTGTGTATCTAATCCTATCCTGTGTGATACAGTCTGCTGAGCTGTGTATCTAATCCTATCCTGTGTGATACATGTCCTGCTGAGCTGTGTATCTAATCCTATCCTGTGTGATACTGTCTGCTGAGCTGTGTATCTAATCCTATCCTGTGTGATACTGTCTGCTGAGCTGTGTATCTAATCCTATCCTGTGTGATACTGTCTGCTGAGCTGTGTATCTAATCCTATCCTGTGTGATACTGTCTGCTGAGCTGTGTATCTAATCCTATCCTGTGTGATACGTCTGCTGAGCTGTGTATCTAATCCTATCCTGTGTGATACTGCCTGCTGAGCTGTGTATCTATCCTATCCTGTGTGATACATGTCTGCTGAGCTGTGTATCTAATCCTATCCTGTGTGATACTGTCTGCTGAGCTGTGTATCTAATCCTATCCTGTGTGATACTGCCTGCTGAGCTGTGTATCTAATCCTATCCTGTGTGATACTGTCTGCTGAGCTGTGTATCTAATCCTATCCTGTGTGATACTGTCTGCTGAGCTGTGTATCTAATCCTATCCTGTGTGATACTGTCCTGCTGAGCTGTGTATCTAATCCTATCCTGTGTGATACTGCCTGCTGAGCTGTGTATCTAATCCTATCCTGTGTGATACTGTCTGCTGAGCTGTGTATCTAATCCTATCCTGTGTGATACTGTCTGCTGAGCTGTGTATCTAATCCTATCCTGTGTGATACTGTCTGCTGAGCTGTGTATCTAATCCTATCCTGTGTGATACTGTCTGCTGAGCTGTGTATCTAATCCTATCCTGTGTGATACTGTCTGCTGAGCTGTGTATCTAATCCTATCCTGTGTGATACTGTCCTGCTGAGCTGTGTATCTAATCCTATCCTGTGTGATACTGTCTGACTGAGCTGTGTATCTAATCCTATCCTGTGTGATACAGCCTGCTGAGCTGTGTATCTAATCCTATCCTGTGTGATACTGTCTGCTGAGCTGTGTATCTAATCCTATCCTGTGTGATACTGTCTGCTGAGCTGTGTATCTAATCCTATCCTGTGTGATACTGTCTGCTGAGCTGTGTATCTAATCCTATCCTGTGTGATACTGCCTGCTGAGCTGTGTATCTAATCCTATCCTGTGTGATACTGTCTGCTGAGCTGTGTATCTAATCCTATCCTGTGTGATACTGTCTGCTGAGCTGTGTATCTAATCCTATCCTGTGTGATACTGTCTGCTGAGCTGTGTATCTAATCTATCCTGTGTGATACTGCCTGCTGAGCTGTGTATCTAATCCTATCCTGTGTGATACTGCCTGCTGAGCTGTGTATCTAATCCTATCCTGTGTGATACTGTCTGCTGAGCTGTGTATCTAATCCTATCCTGTGTGATACTGTCTGCTGAGCTGTGTATCTAATCCTATCCTGTGTGATACTGTCTGCTGAGCTGTGTATCTAATCCTATCCTGTGTGATACTGTCTGCTGAGCTGTGTATCTAATCCTATCCTGTGTGATACTGTCTGCTGAGCTGTGTATCTAATCCTATCCTGTGTGATACTGTCCTGCTGAGCTGTGTATCTAATCCTATCCTGTGTGATACTGTCTGCTGAGCTGTGTATCTAATCCTATCCTGTGTGATACTGTCTGCTGAGCTGTGTATCTAATCCTATCCTGTGTGATACTGTCTGCTGAGCTGTGTATCTAATCCTATCCTGTGTGATACTGTCTGCTGAGCTGTGTATCTAATCCTATCCTGTGTGATACTGTCTGCTGAGCTGTGTATCTAATCCTATCCTGTGTGATACTGTCCTGCTGAGCTGTGTATCTAATCTATCCTGTGTGATACTGTCTGCTGAGCTGTGTATCTAATCCTATCCTGTGTGATACTGCCTGCTGAGCTGTGTATCTAATCCTATCCTGTGTGATACTGTCTGCTGAGCTGTGTATCTAATCCTATCCTGTGTGATGTCTGCTGAGCTGTGTATCTAATCCCTATCCTGTGTGTACTGCCTGCTGAAGCTGTGTATCTAATCCTATCCTGTTGATACTGCTCTTGCTGAGCCTGTGTATCTAATCCTATCCTGTGTGATACTGTCTGCTGAGCTGTGTATCTAATCCTATCCTGTGTGATACTGTCTGCTGAGCTGTGTATCTAATCCATATCCTGTGTGATACAGTCTGCTGAAGCTGTGTATCTAATCTATTCCTGTGTGATACGGTCTGCTGAGCTGTGTATCTAATCCTATCCTGGTGATACGCTGCCTGAGCCTGTGTATCTAATCCTATCCTGTGTGATACTGTCTGCTGAGCTGTGTATCTAATCCTATCCTGTGTGATACTGCCTGCTGAGCTGTGTATCTAATCCTATCCTGTGTGATACTGTCTGCTGAGCTGTGTCTCTAATCCTATCCTGTGTGATACCTGTCTGCTGAGCTGTGTATCTAATCCTATCCTGTGTGATACTGTCCTGCTGAGCTGTGTATCAATCCTATCTGTGGTGATACTGTCTGCTGAGCTGTGTATCTAATCCTATCCTGTGTGATACAGTCTGCTGAGCTGTGTATCTAATCCTATCCTGTGTGATACTGTCTGCTGAGCTGTGTATCTAATCCTATCCTGTGTGATACTGTCTGCTGAGCTGTGTATCTAATCCTATCCTGTGTGATACTGCCTGCTGAGCTGTGTATCTAATCCTATCCTGTGTGATACTGTCTGCTGAGCTGTGTATCTAATCCTATCCTGTGTGATACTGTCTGCTGAGCTGTGTATCTAATCCTATCCTGTGTGATACTGTCTGCTGAGCTGTGTATCTAATCCTATCCTGTGTGATACTGCCTGCTGAGCTGTGTATCTAATCCTATCCTGTGTGATACTGTCTGCTGAGCTGTGTATCTAATCCTATCCTGTGTGATACTGTCTGCTGAGCTGTGTATCTAATCCTATCCTGTGTGATACTGTCTGCTGAGCTGTGTATCTAATCCTATCCTGTGTGATACTGTCTGCTGAGCTGTGTATCTAATCCTATCCTGTGTGATACTGTCTGCTGAGCTGTGTATCTAATCCTATCCTGTGTGATACTGCCTGCTGAGCTGTGTATCTAATCCTATCCTGTGTGATACTGTCTGCTGAGCTGTGTATCTAATCCTATCCTGTGTGATACTGTCTGCTGAGCTGTGTATCTAATCCTATCCTGTGTGATACTGTCTGCTGAGCTGTGTATCTAATCCTATCCTGTGTGATACTGTCTGCTGAGCTGTGTATCTAATCCTATCCTGTGTGATACTGACTGCTGAGCTGTGTATCTAATCCTATCCTGTGTGATACTGTCTGCTGAGCTGTGTATCTAATCCTATCCTGTGTGATACTGTCTGCTGAGCTGTGTATCTAATCCTATCCTGTGTGATACTAGTCTGCTGAGCTGTGTATCTAATCCTATCCTGTGTGATACTGTCTGCTGAGCCGTGTATCTAATCCTATCCTGTGTGATACTGTCTGCTGAGCTGTGTATCTAATCCTATCCTGTGTATACTGTCTGCTGAGCTAGTGGGTATCTAAGCCTATCCTGTGTGATACATGTCTGCTGAGCTAGTGTATCTAATCCTATCCTGTTGTGATACTGTCTGCTGAGCTAGTGTATCTAATCCTATCTGTGTGATACTGTCCTGCTGAGCTGTGTATCTAATCCTATCCTGTGTGATACTGTCTGCTGAGCTGTGTATCTATCCTTCCTGTGTGATACTGTCTGCTGAGCTGTGTATCTAATCCTATCCTGTGTGATACTGTCTGCTGAGCTGTGTATCTAATCCTATCCTGTGTGATACTGTCTGCTGAGCTGTGTATCTAATCCTATCCTGTGTGATACTGTCTGCTGAGCTGTGTATCTAATCCTATCCTGTGTGATACTGTCTGCTGAGCTGTGTATCTAATCCTATCCTGTGTGATACTGTCTGCTGAGCTGTGTATCTAATCCTATCCTGTGTGATACTGTCTGCTGAGCTGTGTATCTAATCCTATCCTGTGTGATACTGTCTGCTGAGCTGTGTATCTAATCCTATCCTGTGTGATACTGTCTGCTGAGCTGTGTATCTAATCCTATCCTGTGTGATACTGTCTGCTGAGCTGTGTATCTAATCCTATCCTGTGTGATACTGTCTGCTGAGCTGTGTATCTAATCCTATCCTGTGTGATACTGTCTGCTGAGCTGTGTATCTAATCCTATCCTGTGTGATACTGTCTGCTGAGCTGTGTATCTAATCCTATCCTGTGGATACTGTCTGCTGAGCTGTGTATCTAATCCTATCCTGTGTGATACTGTCTGCTGTGTATCTAATCCTATCCTGTGTGATACTGGCTGAGCTGTGTATCTAATCCTATCCTGTGTGATACTGTCTGCTGAGCTGTGTATCTAATCCTATCCTGTGTGATACTGTCTGCTGAGCTGTGTATCTAATCCTATCCTGTGTGATACTGTCTGCTGAGCTGTGTATCTAATCCTATCCTGTGTGATACTGTCTGCTGAGCTGTGTATCTAATCCTATCCTGTGTGATACTGTCTGCTGAGCTGTGTATCTAATCCTATCCTGTGTGATACTGTCTGCTGAGCTGTGTATCTAATCCTATCCTGTGTGATACTGTCTGCTGAGCTGTGTATCTAATCCTATCCTGTGTGATACTGTCTGCTGAGCTGTGTATCTAATCCTATCCTGTGTGATACTGTCTGCTGAGCTGTGTATCTAATCCTATCCTGTGTGATACTGTCTGCTGAGCTGTGTATCTAATCCTATCCTGTGTGATACTGTCTGCTGAGCTGTGTATCTAATCCTATCCTGTGTGATACTGTCTGCTGAGCTGTGTATCTAATCCTATCCTGTGTGATACTGTCTGCTGAGCTGTGTATCTAATCCTATCCTGTGTGATACTGTCTGCTGAGCTGTGTATCTAATCCTATCCTGTGTGATACTGTCTGCTGAGCT